>NW_018251181.1:2208-5838 GCF_001263595.1 Phalaenopsis equestris | reverse complement strand
ATTGTGAGGGTATTGTGAAGATATGATGAGGGTATAGTTTACCTTAGTCCCAAACCAACACCCAGGGTCAATCCTAAGGCCAAGTAACCCTATAGGAACTCTTCTTGAGCTCCCCCATAATGATCTTACCTTCTAAATATTAGAGGTTAGGACCAATATGTGGAACTTCAAGGAAAAGAGTTTTGAGTTTCTAATGGTGAGGGTACCTTTTCTAGTTTTCTAAGACTAGTCATTAGGAAAGTCCTATGGCTAGACCTAGGCTACTAAAGAAGTTTCTAGACCTCAACCAAAAGTGAGGTCAACAACTCATTCTAACATTTCTAAGTCATCTTTTAAGGTCTTTGAATCACTACTAAATCATTATATATTTAATATAATACTAAGAGTTTCTAAATAAAATACAACAACATAACATTCAAAACAAACACACAGATAACTATGAGTTGTCTCGTACAAAGCGCTTGGTTTAACGTCATTAGCCCGACAAAACCAGTGCTTATTCTGACTGACCCAACAACATAAGATCATTCAAGTTGATCCCTTAAAAAGTAAAGTTTCAGCCTATGCCCATTCACTTTAAATATTTTATCAGTTTTACTATCTTTGATATCCGCAGCTCCAAAGGGATAAACTTTTATTACAATAAATCGGCCCATCCACTTGGACTTAAGTTTGCTTGGAAATAATCTTAACCTTGCATTATATAGCAAAACTTGTTGCACAGGCTCAAATTTTTTAGTAAAAATCATCCGATCATGCTACATCTTCATCTTTTCTTTATAAATCTTAACACTTTCATAAGATTCAATCATTATCTCTTCAAGCTCATTTAATTTCAATAGCATTTTTTGACAAGCATCCTTTAAAGTGTAGTTAAATTCTTTAATAGCCCAATATGCTTTATGCTCATGTTCAATTGGTAAATGAGAAACTTTCCCAAATATTAGCCTGTATGGGGACATTCCTATAAGAGTTCTATATGTAGTGATATAAGCCCACAAAACATAGCTAAGTTTGACTAACCAATCCATTTTAGTTGGATTCACAGATTTTTCCAATATTTGTTTAATTTCTTGATTTGATAATTCAGTCAGACCACTTGTCTGAGGATGAAAAATCATTGAAATTCGATGGTTGATATGTCTCGATGGTTGATATGTTATTTCTTTAATAATTTCTCTATCACTGCATTTCTGAAATGACTTCCCCCGTTAGTTATGATCACTCTTGGCATCCCAAATCTAGAAAATATGTTCATTCTTAAAAACTTTGTAACACTTTGAGCATCAAATTGAAGTAAAGCAACAGATTCTATCCATTTAGATACATAGTCTACATCTATCAATATATATAAATTTTTGAATGATGGTATGAATGGTCCCATGAAATCTAATCCCCAAACATCAAGTATCTCAACTTCCAACACATAATTGAGGGGCATCTCATTTGTTCTACAAATATTTCCTACTCATAGACATCGATCACAAGTTTTAATATAAGCGTTTACATCTCTAAAAATTGTAGGCCTATAAAATCCACATTGTAAAATTTTGTATGTTATTTTATCAACAATAAAATGTCCCCCAAAGTCAGAATTATGACATTTTTAGATAATTTCATAAGTTTCTTTTAAAGTCATACATCTTTGAATAATAAGATCCTCTCCTTGTCTATATAAAAATGGGTCATCCAAAAAATAAGTCTTAGCTTCTGAAAAATTTCCTCTTCTGTTGGTATGTCATTCCATATGGTATAATATCATTAACAATGAAGTTCACAATGTCAACGTACTATGGAACATACCACTCATTAAAACTGAACAATTCTTCATCTGGAAGAAGTTCATTAATTTCTTTTTCAAAATAGAGTGGTTTTTCTAATTCAAGTCTAGACAGATGATCAAAAATTTGATTCTTAACTCTCTTCCTATCTACTATTTTAAAGTCAAATTCTTGTAACATAAGAATCCATCTTATCAGTATTGGTTTTGCATCTTTCTTTTTCATTAAGTATTTAATAGCAGAATGATCAATATGCACAACACATTTAATTCAATTTAAGTATGATTTAAATTTATCGAAAACATATACTACTGCTAATAACCCTTTCTCAGTTGTGGTATAATTAATTTGAGCTTCATTATGAGTTCTTAGTGTAGTAGATTACTTTTAAAATCGTATCATGCTTTTGTCCTAAAAGAGCTCCAATAGCATATTCACTTGCATCACACATTAGTTCAAAAGGTTTTTCCCAGTCTGGTGTAATAATAATTGGTGCAGTGACTAATTTTTCTTTTACTAACTAAAAAGCTTTTAGGAACTCCTTATACAAATTAAAAATTACATGTTTTTCAAGAAAATGGCATAGAAGCTTAGCAATTTTTGAAAAGTCTTTAATATATCACTTGTAGAATCCAGCATGTCCTAAAAAACTCCTAATTTTCCTCACACTCATTGGGTAAGGTAAATTAGATATCACTTGAATTTTTGCAGGGTATACTTCCATACATTTTTCTAAAATTTGATGTCCTAAAATAATTTCTCCTGCTACCATAAATTAGCATTTTTCTCAGTTAAGGACTATATTTGTTTCTTCACCATGCTTAAGAACTTTTGATAAATGTCCCAAACATAATTCAAATAAAGTTCTAAACACTAAAAAATCATTTATAAAAATTTCAATTCTATTTTCAATTAAATGACAAAAAATAGCCACCATACATCTTTAAAATGTAGCAGGGGCATTACATAAATCAAAGAGCATTCTTCTAAAGGCAAATGTACCATATGGACCAGTAAAAGTTTTTTTATCTTGATCCTCAGGGGCTATTTGTATTTGATCATAACCAGTATGTCCATCCAAAAAATAAAAGGATTTATGCTCAGCTAGTCTATCCAACATTTGATCTAGAAAAAGTAGTGAAAAATGATATTTCCTAGTGGTGAGATTTAATTTTCTATAATTAATGAATATTCAACACCCTGTGACTTGTCTTGTTGATATTAACTCATTTTGTTCATTCATAGTCACATTCACACCTACTTTCATAGGAACACAGTGAATTGAACTAACCCATGTGCTATCTGAAATAGGGTAGATACTTCCTGCATCTTACCATTTTAAATTCTCTTTCTTAACAATTTCTTTCATAACAGGATTCAATCTCCTTTGATGACCAGTCATGAATTTGCAGCTCTCTTCCATATGAATTCTATTCAAACAAATTGAAGGACTGATTCCTTTTATATCAACAATTGTCAATCCAAAGTTTTTCTTGCAACTTTTTAAAGTTTTCATGAAACTCATTTCATCTTCTGTATTTAATTTTGAGGAAATTATAATAGGTAATGGTGAGGAATCACCTAAAAATGCATACTTTAAATGTTCAGGAAGTAACTTCAACTCAAACTTAGGAGGTTTTTTAATCGATGGACAAAAAGATGTATCTTTTTCTGTCATATACAAAACTTCAAGACTTTCTAGAACATAATTTGAATCTTCCTTGTAAAAATCTTAAAATTGATCTAATTCCTCTTCTTACTTGTGTTCCAACTCTTTCATTTCCAATTTTTCTTCATAAGTTGTTTTGAAATGGCATTCACTTAGATATCTTATCACATCCATTCTATA
>NW_018251181.1:0-1539 GCF_001263595.1 Phalaenopsis equestris | reverse complement strand
TTTGGTGGAGAAATAAGTCTTTCAGAATCTTTTGGAGCGTCCTCTTTTGATTCTTCAATTTCTTCTCTCTCTACTTCAATCTCTTTTTGAACCCAACCTTCCAACTCTCTTCCACTTCTAAGTTGTACGACTTTAACTTACTCTGTATTTTGGTCTTTTAGATTTGATTTAGTATTACTAGGAAGTGTTCCTTGGGAGCTATTACTTAATGAATTTGTTATTTGTACCAATTGATTCGCAATATTTCTCATTGTAGCTCCTTGACTTTGTAACTGATTTCTTATTTGTAACACCAGTTCTTCTATAGACAACTTCTTCTCCTTAAATTATGGATTACTATTAAAACTTAGAGGATAAGTATGCCAATAATTATCATTCCCTTTATTCCAGTTTCTCAATGGGTTTACTTGATTGTTTCCCCAATGCTGATTATTACCACCTGAAATATTATTCCAGTTAATATTGGGATGGTTCTTCCAACTTGGTTATAATAGTTTGAATATGAGTTATCCTTCTTGTGGTTTATGACATTCAAAGTTTCTAATGATGCTTGAGAATCTGCCATTTAGCCTAATGAATTCTCTTCATTCATTGCAATTGTTTGAGAAAAATTCATTCCAAATTGGTCTAACTCCCTTGAAATTGCAGCAACTTGATTTGTTAACATTGCAAAAGCATTAGATTCATGAATAGTGGCTATTTTTTAGGATTTACCCTTTTAGAAGGTCAATGAAAATTATTAGTAATCATATCTTCAGTTAAAGCATAAGCGTCATGAAATGGTTTTGTCTTTATTGAACCACGAGCATTGACATCGATAATAGATCTAAGAGATCGAGCTAATCCATTATAAAAAGTTTGAATTATTAACTAATATAGTATAACATGGGGTGGACACTTTCTCAACAGTTCTTTAAATCGTTCCCTTGAATCATAAATAGATTCTCCTTCAAACTAACAAAAAGATATAATATCATTTCTAAACTTTACAGTTTTTTATGGTGAAAAATATTTAGCAAGGAATTTCTGTGCTAAATTACCCCAAGTTAGGGAATGTAACCATATATTAACTTTATCCCTCAGTGGGAAAGGAAAATTTATAAAAGTCTAATAACATCATTAACATCATTTGATACACAATCATATTGAAATGTAGCACACAATTCTAAAAAATTGACAAGATGTAAATTTGGATCTTCAGTTGGTACTCCCTCAAACCGATTATTTGATACCATTTGGATAATAATGGGTTTAAGTTCAAATGAATTAGCCACTACAACATGTTTTTTGTATACTACAATGAAGCGGGTTTTTGTACACTACAATGAAGGTCATCCACCTTAGGGTTTGCATAATCTCTTAAAGGTTTGAAATCTTGATGAATTTCAACATTTTGATTATTTTAGTTTGCCATTTCTTAAAAATTTTTACTTTTGTCTATAATTTTTAATTTTTTAACTTTTGTAATCAGTCTCTCCAATTCAGAATCGTAGAGCACAAGTCCTGTAGAACATGAACTACACATACATTACTATGAAA
>NW_018251180.1:114651-115049 GCF_001263595.1 Phalaenopsis equestris | reverse complement strand
AGACCTCAACCAAAAGTGAGGTCAACAATGGGTTAATCCAATTCACTGTGTTCCTAAGAATGGAGGAGTAATTGTAACTGTGAATAAACATAATGAATTAATACATACTAGACAAGTTACAGGGTGGCAAATATGCATTGATTATTGAAAATTAAATCTTGCCACTAGGAAAGTTTATTTTTCATTACCTTTTCTAGATCAAATGCCGGATAGACTAGCTGAGCATAAATACTTTTGTTTTCTGGATGGATATACTGGTTATCACCAAATACAAATATCTCCTGAGGATCAAGAGAAAATAACTTTTAACAGTCCTTATGGTACTTTTACTTTTAGAAGAATGTCATTTGGTTTATGTAATGCCCCTGCTACATTTCAAAGATGTATGATGGTAATTT
>NW_018251180.1:114152-114531 GCF_001263595.1 Phalaenopsis equestris | reverse complement strand
TGAGAAAAATGCTAATTTATGGTAGCAGGAGGAATTGTATTTGGTCATCAAATATCAGAAAATGATATGGAAGTAGATCCTGCTAAAATTCAAGTGATCTCTAATTTACCTTATCCAACAAATGTAAGGGAAATTAGGATTTTTTTAGGACATTCTGGATTTTACAGAAATGCTGGATTCTACAGGCGATATATTAAAGACATTTCTAAGATTGCTAAGCCTTTCTGCCATTTACTGGAGAAAGATGTAATTTTCAAATTTGATGAGGAATTCCTAAAAGCTTCTAAATTATTAAAAGAAAAATTAATCACTACACAAATTATTGTTTCACCAAATTGGGAAAAACCTTTTGAACTTATGAGTGATGCAAGTGATTATG
>NW_018251180.1:113257-114142 GCF_001263595.1 Phalaenopsis equestris | reverse complement strand
TTTTGAATTGATGTGTGATGCTAGTGATTATGCTGTAGGAGATGTTTTGGGACAAAGATATGATAAAATTTTCAAAGTAATTTACTATGCTAGTAAAACTTTTAATCAATTATACAACAATTGTACAACAATTGAAAAAGAGTTATTAACAGTAGTATATGCTTTTGATAAATTTAGATCATATTTAATTAAAACTCATTGTGCAGTGCATAAAATCATTTTGCTATTAATTACTTAATGAAAAAGAATGATACTAAACCTAGACTTATAAGATGGATTCTTCTTTTGCAAGAATTTGATTTTGAAATAGTAGATCGAAAGGGGACTGAAAATCAAATTACTGATCATTTGTCTAGGCTTGAGTTAGAAAAATTACTCTATTTTGAAAAAGAAATTAATGAACATTTTCTAGATAAAAAATTGTTCACTATTAATGAGTGGTTGTTCCGTGGTATGTCGACATTGTGAACTTTATTGTTAGTGATATTATACCCTATGGAATGACATACCAACAAAAGAGGAAATTTATTTCTGAAGCTAAGACTTATTTTTGAGATGACCCATTTTTATATAAACAAGGAATGGATCTAATTATTTGAAGATGTGTACCATTAGATGAAACCTATGAAATTATCCAAAAAATGTTATAATTCTGATTTTGGGGGACATTTTGGTGTTGATAAAACAACATACAAAATTTTACAATCTGGATTATATTGGCCTATAATTTTTAGGGATGTTAATGCTTATATCAAAACTTGTGATATATGTCAACGAGTAGGCAATATTTCTAAAAGAAATGAGATGCCCCTCAATTATATGCTAGAAGTTCAAATATTTGATGTTTGGGGATTAGATTTCATGGGACCATTTATACCATCTTTC
>NW_018251180.1:103856-113026 GCF_001263595.1 Phalaenopsis equestris | reverse complement strand
GAGAGTTATCATTACTGATGGGGGAAGTCATTTCAGAAATGTCATAATGGAGAAGTTATTAAAGAAATATCATATAAGCCATAGGATTGCTAATGCGTATCATCCTCAAACAAGTGGTTTGACTAAATTATCCAATCAGGAAATTAAGATAATTATGAAAAAATTTGTGAATCCAACAAAAATTGATAGGTCAGTCAAACTTGACTATGCTTTGTGGGCTTATAGGACTGCATACAAAACTCCTATAGGAATGTCCCCATATAGGATAATATTTGAGAAATATTGTCACTTATCAGTTGAACTTGAGCATAAATCATATTGGGTGATTAAAGAGTCAATTTTAATTTGAAAGATGCTGGTGAGAAAATGTTATTGCAATTAAGTGAGCTTGAAGAGATAAGAGGAATGAATCTTATGAGAGTGTCGATTTATAAAGAAAAGATGAAGATGTGGCATGATCGAAGGATTCTTACTAAAAATTTTCAGCCAGCTTACTAAAAAATTCTTACTAAAAATTTAAGCCAGGGCAACAAGTTTTGCTATATAATGCAAGGTTAAGATTATTTCTAGGCACACTTAAGTCCGGGTGGATGAGCCCATTTGTTGTGATAAAAGTTTATCATTATAGAGCTGTAGATATTAAAGATCCTAAGTTTGAGAAAATAATTAAAGTTAATGGACATAGACTGAAACCTTATTTTATAAGGGATCGGCATAAACTTAATGATGGAATGATGTTGGGTCAACCAGAATAAGCACTGGTTACGTCGGGCTGACGACATAAAACCAAGCGCTTTGTGGGAGGCAACTCATAGTTATCAGAGTGTTTTTATTTTGTTATTTTGTGTGTGATTAAGAAAATTGGGGTAGTATTTTTGAAATTATTATGTGTTAGTAAATATTTTAAGACTTTATTTAGTGAGCAAGACACATTAGAATGAGAATCTGGATGTTAAGTTGACTGGTGCAAAAATGTGCACTGGCGCTTAAGCGCATCAGTTTAAACACATGTGCGAAATTAATATTCTAAAAGGTTTAACCGTCAATTAGTTTGTAAAAACTTGCCAAGTCCATTTTTAAACGTGTCTAGAAGTTATTGGAAGGATTTAGGCTTATAAATAGAAGGGTTTTGTGAAGGAATTTCACCCCAGATCATTTATAGCCCTAAAAGTCTAAGAGAAAGTGAGATTTAGAGAAAATGACTTCATGGGAGAAGTATTTGAAGAAGAAGGAAGAAACCATGAGGAAAATGTTCATTAGTCAAAGTGCATAAGAAATGTATAACAGTTTCTTAGTTGTTAGTATTGAAGGGATATCAGAGAAGATCAACAAAATTGAGAATACTATTGGTTTATTGGAGACCAAAGTACTTGAGTTGCATGCACATCTAGAGCATATTGGATGTCAATTGAAGATGCAATTTAGCCACACAAGTTATATAAAGGAAGCGGATAAGGCAATGTTCATAATGCAGAAGTGGATTGAAGAAGATAGTATCAGAGCTAGTCACCACTGTCCGTTTTATCAACTCTATATTCCTGGAGAGACTAATGAAAGACATAATTTTTTTCCTTTGAATGAAGAATGAAATTAAGTTTAGTGTTAGAATTTGTGTGTTAGAAGTTATTTATAAGTGGTTTAGTGTTTAAGTCTTGTTTTTATTATTTATGACTTCTTTATGTATAATGATTGTTGTGTGTTCGTATTTAGGAAAATTTTATCATCCAAGTCTATTTAGAGTGAGAATTAAGTGTTTAAAGGTATTTGTACTTGTTTGTGAATTAAAATAAGTTTTTTTTGTGTAAAATTTTGTGTTATTTTTAGCCTCAAATTGAAATAGTTATTATTGAAAATTTGGAGAGAGAAGCGAGTTTAGGAAGTTGAAAATAAACATTTAAGTGCTATGAGACCATTTAGGGGTGGTTTACTTAGGCAAATAGTGCATTTTAATTTAATTTGAAAATTTTGAAAATTGTGCACGGGCGCTTTAGCGCGAGCTAACCTGAGAGGCAGGCGCCTAAGCGCCAGTTCACGAAAATCGGTTCGCGAATGGTTAAAAGTTAAAATTTGGCCCAAAAATCACCATTTTTACGCCTCCCGTCACCTTCAACCTCTCAAAATCATGATCTTGGAAGGCTAGGGCACATCTAAAGTGAAGATTTCTTAGTGAAATCAAGTAAAATTTGCTAGATCCAAGTTCCTTGAGGTAAGAGCTTTACTTATATGCAAAAAAGAGCTTTACTTATCCTTGAGGTAAGAGCTTTACTTATATGCAAAAAATTTGGATTTTTACCATGTATTTTGAGCACATTTGGAGAAATTTGAAAATTCACTGCTCATGGTGATAAATGTGAAAAAGATCTATGAAAATTGCATGAGAATTGTAGATAATACTTTGGAAGTTTAGTTTAGTAATTTAGACTTAATTTTTTAAGTTATTTTTGGAATTTATAAAAATTTCTAGAATGGCATCAAGAATGATGAGGAGCAAAGGAAAGAGCCATTTTGATTCGAGTAAATTTGTTAGTTCGAAGGCTCGGGATCGGTACAGTGATGCGTTGCAATCACGGAAACTGATTCAAGAGCGGTGTTTTAGGAATCGAAGTGGAGTCGTAGAGAATTTGATTGTTCGCCGACAGTGGGAATGATTCTGCTATTTCTCTGTTATGATATGATTCTGCTATTTCTCAGCTGTGGCGGTTATTTCTATTGTTAGGGAGTTCTATGCAAACCTCCCTGAGACTGAAGACAATAGAGTCATGGTTAGAGGAAAGTTCATACCTTTTCATCGAAGGTAATCAACTTGTTTTATCATCTGCCACCTGATATGTTATGTTTTTATGCAAATTATATTCCGACTGAACCGGAGTTAGATAAGATTATTTCTTACTTGACTATTGGGAGAGGACTTTGGAAGATCATTAATGAGACGAGAGTCAACTTCCCAACTTCAAAGTTATGTGCACCTTGAAAGGCCTGTCACTATTTTATTTCTGCTCATCTGCTACCAACAAATCATCTCAGTGAAGTTACCAGAGAGAGTGACGTTAAATTATTGTATCCAGGAAGGAAAGCTCATCAACATAGGAGTGATTTGTTGTCAGACTATCATCAGTTCTGCCACTGTCATTACTACTGCAGGTCTGGGATTTGCTTCCTTGATCTTTTCCTTATGTGAGCAGGCTGGAGTTATGATAGCTGGGAGGAAGTGTTGTTACCTCTAAAGCCCTTCACTAAAGTGAATGTGAAAACTTACTTTGAGCATTCTATTTTTGGCTGGAGAGGAGGATTTTCTAGGAGTTATGGAATGGAGATGACTGTTGCTTTTACCTCTACTGCTTCTAAATCTAGACCATCTACCTCACATGCTTCTACATCTAGAGGTAAGTCTACTGAGACACAAGATCAACTATTGCAGAGGATGATGGATAATATTAACTTTACCGCTGATAGGGTACAAAATTTAGAGCATTTTGCAGAGCATACTGATAGGTATAATAGGAGAAAAAGTGATTATGAAGAGAAATTTCACTCATCTTTGGAGAGCCTCATTAGGGGTAACCAAGGAGTGTAATTTCCTCCATATCTTAGATACCCTGATTATGAGCCTGCAGAAGTTTAGGATAGCAGTGATTCAGAGGATGAGGAGTAGAATTGAGAGATTTATTCTTATGATTGTAATATAATATGAACTATGTGGTCCGGGCTTGCTACATTTGCATCTGTGTGTTGATTTAAACTATGCGATGTGAATTAGACTTTTATTTTTAAGTGAGAATTGTGATTTGATGTGTTTTCATGTTTTGGACTTGAGACATGTATGTATGTTTACTTGTTTAGACATTGTGATGTGTGAAACTTTTATTTTTAATTGTATTGTAATGTTTGTGTTAGTTAGTAGTTTGTTTTAAAATTCTAGGGTAGTAACTATTTTGAGTTTTGTGATTTAGTTAGTTTAGAACTTAACTTAATTCTATGTCTTTTGTAAAGTTGAAAATCTTGCTAGCATAAATCTTAAATTTGAAATTTAGGAAACTGCTACCCTGTATTTTTCTTTTATCATGTTTCTGAGTTTGTTTTTATGTTGAGATTGTGAAGTCAAGTTAGTGTTTTAGTTTGACTTTATGTTTATATCCACTGTTTAGAAGTCTCTTAAATCTCTACATATCTCTACATGTTTAATTGAAACGAAAATATTAGAAAATTTGATCAAAATTAATCTTACTCTTGTTTTTAGTTTTATACTTGTATCATTAGGGTATAAAAACTCATGTTAGCTGTTATTTTAATTTTCATTCTTTCTTATATATATATTTATATTTGATGCTAAACTATTTAATCTATTAAAAATTTAAGTTTGGGGGGATGAAAAATATTTTCAAAACTTAAATTTTATTTGTTAAATGAACTACAAGTGACTTTGATTTAAAAAGAAAAATTTGTCATGTATATGAAGTTATATTAGGGAAGTAAAATTTAATTTCATAAAAGAGTAAGATAATTTAGTTAAAATTTTGAGTAATGAAGAAAAAATTTAAGCTAAAAGTTTTTAGTGTAAAAAATGATTAATATAAGTAACTATCTCTAGTAAGAAACATTGTATTTTTGAAAATTTTAGAAATTTAGACTTTTATTTTTAATACTTAAATTTCTTTTATTAAAAATAATTTTCAAAGCTATCATTATATTTATAAGTAAAAGTTTGGTATCAAGGCTTTGCTTTAGGAATGGAAAAGTAGAATTAAAAATTATTAAAGGCCTATCCATATATAGTAATCCTTGCCTAAAAAGAAAAGAAAATAAAAAGAGAAAAAGAAAATAAAAAGAGAAAAAGAAAAAACGAAGAAAATAAGAAAAAAAAGAGAAAAATGAAAGGGAGGAGAAGCTTGACGATTAGTGCCTAATAAAAAATTGGTTCTAAATTTGATCTTTTTAAAGTATAAGACTTGAGAAAATCTTAAACTTATAAATATAATATAGTAAGTAAAATTATTCTTAACAAAAATTTTTAAGTGGAGATAATAAAAGAACTAAATTCTAAATTTGGAAGGCTTGCAATATTTCTGAATTAGAAGAAACTCATATTTTCATCTATCTTAACATTAGAAATTTCTAAACTTTAAGTTGGTCTCATTACTGAATATTTTTTCTAGATTGGACTACTATATTGCTAAATCTAAATTTTAATAACTCCTAAAGAAACTCATATACATATCATACATATTTAATTTTTAAAGATTGAAGTATCACTTGAGGAAAAGTAACATTTTAAGTTTGGGGAATTTTGATATGCCTAAAATATATAGTGTTTTTAGACACAATTTTATACCTATTTTTGAGATATTATGCTTTAATGGAAAGTAATTTTGTGTTTTCCTTTCAGGTATAGGTAAAAAGTTGAAAAATGCTTAAAGGAGTAAAAAATAATCAAATTTGGATCAAATGGGTAAAAAATGTGCATAAGTGTGTTGGCGTCTAAGCGCCGGGTAAACAGAGAAGGCTGTGCCTAAGCCTCAAAGGCATCCGCTTAAGTGCCAGTGGAAGTTATTGGACAAGTAAATTCAGTTTTTACAAATTTTGAAGAGGTTTTTGAGGCACATATTGGCTTAATGGGTTGTTACAAAGGTGGTTACAACCACATAATGGGTTGTTACAACCACAATGGAAGAAAATTATTGCAAAAGGATGCATCTCTTGGGAAAATACATCAAATCAAGACACATTTTGAAGAGATACCAAGGCACCTTTTGGAGAATTATAAAAGGCAGAAGATTTGGACTTTGAAAGAGGTCCTAATGAAAGAGGTCCTATTAAAAGAGGTCCTATAAGTACTGGAAAAGTTTTGAAAGCTCAAAAATTGGGGAGTTAGTTGGATAGATTTTCAGGCACCACATATTTATCCCGTTTATTTTAGCTTTATATTGAGAGTGTTGTAAAATATTGAGAGTGTTATTTATATTGAGAGTGTTATAAAAGAGAAGAAATTCAAAGAAACTTCAAGAGTTTGGTGGAGGACTTGAGATAAGTTTTTATCTTTTATTTTAGACTATTTTTTTATTTTAATTGAGTCTTGTTGTTAGTTTAACAATGATTTCTACTTTTAAACTAAAGTGTGGTTTTGTTTTCTCCATGGATTCTGAGTAGTTTTCTTTATCTTTATTCTTAAAATGATAAGTAATTAAGTGTTGGATGGAAGTTGTGGAGAGTATTGCTCTTTAATGTTGGAGGAAGAAGTTGTGGAGAGTATTGATCTTTAATGTTGGAAGAATTTGTGATGATTTAAATCCATGTACTTCATTTACTTCTTGATTTAGTCATTCTAGATGTTAAAATTTATTGTAAGAACATGTAAGAACCGGGCTGGTATTGTCTCAGCCAATAATTGGAAAGAATCATATGAGGTTGTATGAATGAGAATGTAGTTCATATGATTGAGTGCAAATAAATAGGAAAATATTCATTGAAGGGTGTAGAGTTAGAGGACTTTAAAGTGATAGGTTAAAGCCCCCAACTTGGATTATTGTTTTAGGTTATGATACGAGATGTTAGCCCCGAGGTGAAGGGAATTGAGAGAACACTAGAGTGTGAGCTAGTATCTTCCCTGCCTAGCTAGTCTTCATTCAGAACTATTCAAACTTTATATTCAAACTTTAAATTAGCCAACGTTTTTTATAGCATCTCTAGTAAGGGTAAAGAATATTATTGCTCCTATTTGGCACAACAAAATATGTATACTTTCACAACGTAATTTCTATACTTATTAACGATTCATGATAAGGAGAAAGATATTTTCATATTTAGTGCTTTTCTTCTACAAAAACTGAAGTTATCTTTTTAAGTTTGTATTGTTTTTGTCAAAATATAAAAATTACCAAAAATATTTAAACTTTCTTTAATGCAAAAACGTCTTTAGTTTAAATAATTGTCTTTTTTAAAATAGAAAGTTTTCCAAAAAGTGCATATGGTATATCTTCCCTGTGGGTTCGATATTTAGGTCTTAATCAAAAAGTCTTATATTACTTGATAACGATACGTATACTTGCATAGTATCCCAATATATATAAATTAAAAGTTAAATTTTTATTTTTCTTCAAGATCGAGTTTTTGGTTTTGTTGTGAAATAAGGAAATATAAGTGAAAAATATAATCAGAATTATTGTTATACTGTTGCATATAAGCAGTTATCGGGGATCATTTCTCTACCCGGATTTTTAAATCCTCGATCTGAAATTACTCTCTTTGTTGCAAGTAGACTATTGAAACAAATGTTGGCCTTGTAGTTAACAAAATTTTGATCATTAAAATCCACTTTTCTCTTTCTTTCCCTTGCTCACTCTCGGTGCCATGGTAACCTAAGAAAATTTGATAAAATCCAAATAAATTCCCAAAATTCCGAAAATCACAATGTGGAACGTTTTAAACTTAAATCTACTAGTAAGAGTTCTTCACCAAAGGATTTTCTCAAAATCTTGTAAAAATTTTCAAAATTTTGGATCTCAGCAGTGTAAGATAAATCCTTGGTGAAAATAAAAAGTTTTGAGTTAAAAGTGTAGCTTTTACCTAGAGAAGATGAAATTCGAATTTCCTTTGCCTTAAAATTGCCTCAAATCCAAGCAATACTAAGCCCTAGGTGCAAAAACTGGAGGTTGAAGGTGACCAAAAGGGTAAAAATGATGTTTTTACTGTGCAAATCACAAATTTTAAGGTGTTTGGATGGTTTTTGGGTCGAGAGCGCTTTCGGTGCCCATGTCGACACCATCGGCGCAAATGGTCAAAAATTCATTTTTTTTATTTTCGCAATTTTCAACTTTCTTTCAATTCACTCCAAAGTCTATTCAGTCTTTTTTAAAATTAATTTTCATTGTATTTTCACAAACAATACCAAACTAACTTTTATATATAAAAATATACTTTGTATAAATACATTTTTCTAATCACACTTCCACATTCTTAAAGCAAAATAAATTATAATTCAACGTCAAAATCAAGCCACAACACTAGAACACTGATACAAAACTATACACACAATCAAAGTTAATAGAGATCTAAAGCAAAGTAAAGTAAAGTAAATCCACATAATCGTATTGAAAACATAATTACTTTAAAATAGTAGAGAGTTCAACTTATTCCATTATTCCGCTTCATCTTCATTATTTTCTCCTCCTCCTCCTCTAAATATCTCCCATAGACTAGTAATGGATGTATAAATTGTAGAAGGGTTGGTACGGGAATTGATCAATTTAATTTTCATTGATCCATCCATTTTTCTTGAACATCTGCACCAATCTTGTTTCAATTGTTCCAGTATGATCAAAGTTCTTCTTCATCCTCCAATCTAGGTGATCAAAAAGATAGTTAACATTTCCTATTGCATTCATAATACTCTGAAGTTCTCTTTCTATTTTCTTCATTTTCTTCTCCAAAGCTATTGAACTTCCAACTATTTGTGGCATTAATGGTGTTAAAGCATCTGATGAATGATCCAAGATAACATCCATTGATTCATTGTCATTCCCAATATAAGTGTCATCAATAGGAATCAAGGGCTCCCAAGGTAATAATACTTTCTACCAACTTTCATATGGTACTTGAGATTGACTGCAAAGTAAAAAAATTGTGGAAGGATGCCCTAGTCAATATATAGGCCCATTCATAATAATACCCATAATAGATTTGAGAATAATCAATCCCACATCAATGGGCTATTCCATTTAAATGCAATAGTTTAAAATGACGCTTATTTGTAACTCTACTAATCTTCGTGGTAGGGAGTAATTTTGTAGAGATGAAGAAATGCCATAGTTTAAATATTGGATTAAGCAGTGAAGCGAAGAAACTAACGTATCCCTCATCTCTGATTTCCCAATTATCATTTTCATCCGTCAGAAGGTTATATACATCGTGCATCATATCTCTCGTTGGGATAAAATTTGTATAATGACAGATTGGAATGTTTTCTATCATATACAAATCATTAATTTGGGCCGGATTAAATGGTACAGCCTTACTTCGAACGAAGATGACTCCTTAGGTAATTCCATGTATATTAGCATAGAATTCCTTTACTACTGATACAATAACTGCAGTGGTAGTGTAGCATAGAACTTCCCACCTTCGTGTACAATGATTTTTTCAATCTGTGAACTTGGATTACTCAATCCATGATTGAC
>NW_018251180.1:102681-103733 GCF_001263595.1 Phalaenopsis equestris | reverse complement strand
TTACTCAACTTGAAATTCCACATATTGATCTTAACCTCTAGCATTTAGTAGGTAAGATCATTATGAGAGAATTCAAGAAGAGTCCCTATAGGATTACTTGGCCTTAGGATTGACCCTGGGTGTTGGTTTGAAGTTAGGGTACACAATATCCTCACAATACCCTGGCTAAAACCAATACATAAGAACCCAAAATGGGGATTTCATTGATTCATGGTTCATTTAGAATGGATATTTATCCAATTCTACTTGAAATACTAATCTTGGGCCTTTTGCCCCAGACACTCCCAAATTACCTAGCTGCCCTTAGGACCTTTCTTTAACCCAAAATCCAAAAATCCTATAAAATTCTCAATAAATTCTAATAAATCCCAAATATTCCCAATTTCATTTCTTTCAACTACCATATGGCCCAATTTGGTCAATTTGGCCCCAAAATTGCCAAAATTACAAAAATACCCTTGGCACCCCAAACTTTCCCAAAACCTCAAAAATCACTCCAAATGTTCCCAAAACCCATTTGGAGCCTTCAATTGGATTCAATCTGATCAATTTGACCATTTTGACCAAAACCCCTAAAATTACCTTTAAAGGCCCAATTTCCCCAAATTTATTTCAAATGTCCATCAATTTGGACCCATTCTCCCCCAATTTCAATCCTAAACTCAAATTCACCTTACATGTGACCAATTTAAACCAAATCCAAACTCAATTGGTCCATAATTTGAGCCCAATTTTGATTTGGGTCAAAACCCCCAATTTTGACCAAATAACTTAATCTCACCCAATTGAACCCATAGCTTAGTCAATTGGCCTCAATTAATATTGCAAAATCCTTACAACATTCTTACACATCAACATCAACCATCAATAGGCCTTGATGAAACCTCAAATCCATTTAATTTTGACCAAATCCAAAATTCCTAAAATTAGCCCCAATATTGGCTAACACCCCAAAATTCAACAATTGAATGCCTTAGACCTCAAATTGGCATCCAATTTTTGTTGAAAATCCTTTATAAGGTCATTTGTGACCAAATACAACAATCAATTTG
>NW_018251180.1:98941-99551 GCF_001263595.1 Phalaenopsis equestris | reverse complement strand
AAATGATCTTGATAATGATCACTTAAAGTTTTGAATCCTTTCAAAAATCAATGCACACACTACTTAGGTCTAAAGGACTTAGTGGTGAATTTAAGCCAATATTAAAACTTGATAAAGAGGTTAGAAAAAATCAACATAATCAAACTCTTTTAAAAACACCACAAGTCCAATTAGGGATAAAAATTTGGCTAAGTGTTCTCAATAACACTAATTTGCCCCCCCTAAAGGATCTTCACCAACATAATCTTCAAATCAAAAGCCAAATGACATTTACCCTATTCTTAGGGATAATCAAGACAACAATATTCACTGAGCATCAGGATATTCAGGATGAATTATTAAGTAACATAATAAAGTTTAAATGAACCCAAGGCCTTTTACCAGACATTAAGAAGGTTGCATGGACCTGCTCCCTACTCTTAACCTGGTGAATACCTTAGGGATTTATTAAACTTCATATGTCTTACTTAATCATATTATCCTTAAAATTTAAGGACTCCCAATACACAACATAGAGTTAGGAAGGTTTCCAAAATTTTACTTTTCCAGCTCTATATACATAAATGCCCTGACATGCATTTTGAGTTTCAGGTGGTGGAACAAGAAGACT
>NW_018251180.1:96335-97915 GCF_001263595.1 Phalaenopsis equestris | reverse complement strand
GATGTAATTAACTATATGGGCTTGCCCTTATAGGAAGCTTTTCCCGAACCCAGCATAATATAAACCCTATTTAATTCCTTATATTAAATAGGGGAAATTTTCGGCCAATACATTGATTTCGCAGATCAAATGGATGTCATAACTTTCTCTATTTTATTTGATCAAGCCTCACCCTCAATTCTTGTGTTCATCCTTTGGGATAGATACAGGATTTGAGGTAAAGCGCTCTTTCATCTAAACTATGAAAATTATGGGGTCAGTTTGACTTCATCTTTTTTTAAAACCCAACTTTTTAAACGTCCTTCCGAAGCGGGCAACGGGATTTCAATTCCGATGACCGATAACTTCTTACGGGCAAACCCCACACCAAAAATAGTGCCGACATTGACAAAGCCTCTCTCCTTGATAAGTCTCTTTTTTTAATGACTTTATCGTATAGTCTCTACACATCAAAACTGATAAACTTTCTTCTATTGAAAACTCCATACTTGGATGTATTTCTAGAATTGGAAGCCATTAAATTTGAAAATTGGAAGTTTTTAATCATCCGATGCAGTTTTTAGACCTTTAAAAACACCTGTCGAAGGTTATTTAGGAGTGTAATCCCGCCAATGTTTGTCACATTCATCCTGAACAAGAAAAACTGCTCGGGACGCCACAGCGTTCCCAATGGCACTGTCGGCACCATGGTCCGTGTAGACTGGCATTGTCAGCTCCAGAGGCCAACATCGGGTCTCTTATTTTTTGTTCAATTCAATTCCAAATTTTTTCTCCAATACCAATATTTTTCTTAATTAATGATATATAAAATTGTGTAGGATTCAAAAAATATTATTATTTCCTAAAAACACTTTTTAAAAAATAGTAATATATAGATATATATAGATGTAAATATGGGTTGCCTCCCACAAAGCACTTGGTTTAACATCATCAGCCTGACGTACCATTATTTAATCTGGATGACTTAACATTAAAATTTCTTTAAATTGTGGCATGTGTCCTTCATAATAATGTTTCAAAATAATGTTTCAATCGATGCATTTCAATCGATGCACATTAACTTTAAATTTCTTTCCAGTTTTAGGATCTTTAATAGCACAGTTCCATAATAATAGACTTTAATCACTTTAAATGGTTCTGACCATCTGGATTTCAGTTTTCTTGGAAATAATCTCAATCTTGTATTATATAATAAAACTTCTTGTCCAGGTTCAAATTTTCTTTTAATAATCTTTCGATCATGCCATATTTTCATTTTCTCTTTATAGATTTTTGCATTACAATATGCTTCATTTCTAATCTCCTCAAGTTCATTTAGTTGCAATAATCTTTTCTCACCAACAACTTTTAGATTAAAATTAAATTCCTTAATAGCCCAAAATGCTTTTTATATGGGGACATTCCAATAGGAGTCTAATAAGCAGTTCTATAAGCCCATATTGCAGTATCCAATCTAGCAGACCAATCCAATTTATAGGGATTTATAGCTTGTTTTAATATTTGTTTTATTTCACAATTTGATATCTCTGCTAGACCGGTGGTCTGAGGGTGGTTAGAAGAAGAGAATATATGCATAAAAT
>NW_018251180.1:82973-96162 GCF_001263595.1 Phalaenopsis equestris | reverse complement strand
CATACTGTAGTCTACTGCAATCAATATGTATAAATTTCCAAATGAAGGCACAAATGGTCCCATAAAATCTAATCCCCACACATAAAAAATTTCAACTTCCAATGTGTAATTTAGAGGCATTTCATTTCTTCTAGAAATATTTCCTACTCGCTGACTTCGATTGTATGTTTTAATATATTCATTAACATCTCTAAAAAGAGTAGGCCAATAAAATCTAGCTTGCAAAATTTTATATGTAGTTCTATTTATTCCAAAATGTCCTCTAAATTTAGAAGCATGAAATCTTTTAATTATTTGTTGAGTTTCTTCATAAGGCACACACTTCCTAATAATTAGATCTTTACATTGTTTATATGAATATGGGTCATCCCAAAAATTGAATTTTAAATCATATATAAATTTCTTTAATTGTTGATTTTTAATATCTGGTGGTAGAACATTACTTACAATATAATTTACTATATTGACATACTACGGTATATTCATATCAATATTATATAATTGTTCATCAGGGAAATTTTCTAAAATTTTATTTGCAAAATTAATTAATATTTCTTTTTCTTAATATTTCTTTTTCTGTAATATTTCTTTTTCTGGTCTAGACAAATGATCAGTTATTTGATTATCATTTTCTTTTCTATCAACTAAAATAAAATTGAAATCTTG
Source organism: Phalaenopsis equestris (assembly GCF_001263595.1). Taxonomy (NCBI): domain Eukaryota; kingdom Viridiplantae; phylum Streptophyta; class Magnoliopsida; order Asparagales; family Orchidaceae; genus Phalaenopsis; species Phalaenopsis equestris. Next base: position 95,496 of record NW_018251180.1, on the reverse strand, counting down.
CAATAGAAATATCCATCTAATTAATCTTGGTTTAGCATCCTTCTTTTGCATTCTTTTGCATCAATCTTTTGCATCAATTATTTGATAGCAGAATGATCTATATGCACTATACATTTGGTTCCAATCAAATAAGGTCTAAATTTATCAAAGGCATTGATAATAGCTGTAGTATAATTTTCAGTAGTAGTATAATTAATTTGAACATCATTTAGAGTTTTTCTAGCATAATATATTACTTTAAAAACTTTGTTATGTCTTTGTCCTCAAACAACTTCAATAACATAATCACTAGCATCACATATTATCTCAAATAGTTTCTCTCAATCAGCTAGAACTATTATAGGTGCAGTGATTAATTTTTCTTTTAATAATTCAAATATTTTATGCATTCCTCATTAAAATCAAATTTTTTATCTTTTTCTAAAAGTTGGCATAAAGGCTTAGTTATTTTTGTAAAATTTTTTATGTAACACCTATAGAAACCGACATGTCCTAGAAAACTTCTTACCCCTCTAACCATAGTAGGAGGTGGTAATTTTTCACTAACTTGAATTTTTGAAAGATCTACTTCCATGCCATTTTCAAAAATTTTATGCCCAAGTGCAATTCCTCCTGCAACCATAAATTGACTTTTTTCCCAATTTAGTACTAGGTTGATTTTTTCACATAATTCTAGAAATTTTTCTAAATTATTTAATCATAATTCAAATAAAGTCTTGAATACAGATAAATCATCCATAAATACTTCCATTTAATGTTCAATCAAATTACTAAAAATTGACGTCATACATCTTTGAAAGGTCGCTGGTGCATTGCATAGTCTAAAAAGCATTCTACGAAAAGGAAATATTCCATAAGGGCTTGTAAATGTTGTTTTCTCTTGATCCTGATGAACAATCGGTATTTGATGATACCCAATATATCCATCTAAAAAGCAATAATATTTGTTGCCAGCCACTATCAAACATTTGGTCTAGAAAGGGTGAAGGAAAGTGATCTTTCCTTATGGCCATATTTAATTTTCTATAGTCTAAACAAATTCTCCAACCAATAACTTATCTTATTGGAATTAATTCATTTTTCTCATTTACTTCAACGATCACTCCTCCTTTCTTTGGAACATAGTGAATTGGAATCACCTAAGCACTGTTTGAAATAGGATATATAATTCTAACATATAACCATTTTAAGATTTCTTTTTTAACAACTTCTTTCATTATTTGATTTAATCTCCTCTGAAGATCAGCTTTAGATTTGTATTGTTCATCTAATAGAATTTTGTGCATATAAATTGAAGGACTAATTCATTTAATATCTGTTAAAGTCCATCCAAAAGCCTTTTTATATCTTTTCAACATCTCTATTAATTTTTGTTCTTGAATTTCAGTTAACTCGGAAGATACAACAACAGGCAATATAGATGAATCTCTTAAAAACACATATTTTAAATGGGTGGGTAATACTTTCAATTCAAGCTCAGGTGATTTAATACTTGCAAGGATCTAATTCTTCATTTTCTAATTTTTCCAGAATAATTTCATCATTTTCTTTGAATTGTTCTTCAAAATACTTTTTATCTTCGAAATGTTCATTCAGTAGATGTTCAACAATTTTAATGCGAAAACATTCATTATCTTTTTCAACAGCAGGGTCTTTCATAGATTTTGCAATGTTATAAGTCACTTATTGATCATTTACTCTCATAGTTAATTCTCCTTTTTGAACATCTATCATAGCTTTTCCAGTAGCTAAAAATGGTCTCCCTAAAATAATAGGTATTTCTTTATCTTCCTCCATATCTAAGACAATAAAATCCAACGGAAAGATAAATTTGTCAACCCTTACTAACATATCTTCAATAACTCCCTTAGGATATGTAACTGATCGGTCTGTTAATTGAAGAGTTACAGAAGTAGGTGAGACTTCTCCTAATCCTAGTGTTTTGAAAATTGATAGAGGCATAAGGTTAATGCTGGCTCCTAAATCACATAAGGCTTTTTCAAAAACTTTTCACCAATTGCATAAGGTACAGTAAAACTATCATGATCTTTTAACTTTTCAGGAAGCTTTTTCTGGATAATAGTGCCACACTCTTCACTAAATACAATAGTCTCATAATCTGCAAACTTTCTTTTCTTATTTAGTATATCTTTCATAAATTTCACATAACTTGGCATTTGTCCCAAAGCCTCAATGAAAGTAATGTTTATCATTAACTTTTTAAGGATTTCCAAAAACTTTATAAATTGTTTTTCTTTATTCTTCTATTTTAGTCATTAAGGAAACAAAGGTAATGGTTTTTCTTAGGGAACTTGTGTTAAAGAAAAGGGGTGGATCGAAGAAAATTTGACAGATCAGTTCCCGTACCGATCCTTCTACAACCTATATGTTCATTACCAATCTATGGGAGATAATAGAGGTGGTGATAGCATTGAAGATGAGGCTGAATCATTGAAGATTGGGGATTCTCTACTTGTTTTAAAGTTGTTTAAAAATGTGTACGTGGTTAGTGTAATTGTGTGGATTTGATTAGGTTTGATTTGGTTTATTTTGAACTTTTATTATGTGTGTAGTTTTCTGTTAGCGTTTAGTGTTGTGGCTTGATTTCGACGTTGATTTATAATTAGTTTACTTCATAGGTGTGAATTTGTGATTTGTGAAATGTGTTTGTAAAAAGTGTTTTGTTCTATATATAAGTTAGTTTGTTGTTGTTTGTGTTGTTGTTTGTGAATGTTATTTGTGAAAATGATTGTTTGTGAAATGTGTTTTTATGAATTTAGATAAAATTTGTGTTTAAAAATACTAAAAAAAACTTTGAATAAAATTGAAAGGAAATTGAAAATTTAAAAAATCAAAATAATGAATTTTGGACCTTCAGCGCCGATGGCGCTGACATTGGCGCCGATAGTGCCTTTGACCTAAGAGCGGTGAATTAACTCTATAATTTGTGTTTTTCACTACAAACCTCCATTTTTACCCCTTAAGTCACCTTCAACCTTCAGTTTTGCACGTAGGGCTTGATTTTGGGCGGATTTGAGGCAATATAGAGGCAAAGGAACTTCGGATTTTATCTTCTCTAGGTAAGAGCTACACTTTAAAGTAAAAATTTTTTATTTTCACCAAAGATATTTCTCACATTGACTAGATCCAAAATTTTGAAATTTTTTGGGAGATTTTAATAAAATGCTTTGGTGAAAAGCTCTTATTTAAGTGGATTTGAGTTTAAAGTGGTTTACATTTTTTATTTTCAAAATTTTGGGATTTATTAGAAATTTTTATCAAATTTTTCTAAATTTCCTATGGCACTTAGATCGTTTCCTATGGCACTTAGATCGCACAAAAGGAAAATAGAATATGACGAGCAAAGGTTTATTAACTTAGAGTCAATGCTCAATTTCATAGTCTTCAAGAACATAAAAAAGTGATTCAGGACCGAGGTTTTAAAAATCTGAGAGGAGAAGTTGAATGATTGATTATCGCTCGGTAGTGGGAAAACTTCTGTTATTTTATTGTTGATGTGATAGTTGGGATTGTAATGGAATTTTATGCCAACCTTCCTGAGGCTTCTAATGATTTTATTTTTGTTTAAGGAAAAAGGGTCGAGTTTACTCCATAAAAAATTAACGAGTTTTATCAATTAGAAGATGTTTATATATGCCAGTATCATTCATTTTCTGCTACAGATCAATCCTTAGATGAAGTTATTTCTTTTCTAACTAGTGAGAAAGGGTCTTGGATAATAAATAATGGAGTTAAAGTTAACTTTCTCCTTTCTATGTTAAATATAGTGTCTAAGCTTGGCATTATTTTATTTGTGGAAGGATGATTCCAACGAACCATCATAATGAAGTTACCAAGGATAGAGCCATCCTTAACTACTATATTCAGCAAGTGATGGATATAAATGTAGGCTTTATCAGGCTTATAAATGTAGGCTTTATCATTTATATGAACATTCGATCTATTGCTCTGGGAGAGACCACTGGTGGATTGGCGCACTCTGCTCTCATTTACACACTTTGTGAGCATGCACGAGTTGATTTCAGACCTAATGAGGAGAGGATTGAGCCATAGAGACCGATTGGGCCTACCAACATCAGGACTTATGAGTCCCATGTTGATTGGAGATCTGGAAGACGGGCCAGGGAAATTCCTTCTACTTCTAGAACCCCTACTTTTAGTCAGCCTACTTCAAATGACCCCAGCAACATGGAGTTGTTGGACCAGATGATGATTCAGCGGGGAGACAATTTGAGGATGGATCATAGGATGCAGAATATGGATGCCAGAAATGCTCACATTGATGATCTGATTCTTCAGAAATTTGAGTATGATGCTTCTTATGATGATGCTTTAGTAAGATACCTGAGGGGTGACCATACAGTTCAGTTCCCTATTCACCCTACTTATACTCCATATCAACAGCAGAAGTTAGATGTCGATGATGAAGAAAATAGTGGTTGGTGATCTTTTTGTTTATTTATTTGTGTTTGTACTGTGTGATTGTATTATTTGTGTTGTGATGTTGTTGAAGACTTTGTTTGTTATGTAATGTGACTGTTTTCATTTTGAGAGTTTAGTTTAGTTCTGTTGTTATTTTCAACACTTTGTTATGTATAGTGATTAGCTCTTTCTCAGCAAATTTTATATGTATTATGTGCAATTTAATATTTTTAGCCTTGTAGTTTTCATATTAGCACCTGCAATATTTCAAAATTTATGTTCAAAAATCAGAATCTCCAACAAGTATCATTTTTTTTTGTATTTAATGCTTTCTTTCACCCTTCATTTTTAAAGTTCTTCATGTGAAAATCTTTTAAAATTTTAAGGCTGGGGGGAGAAGAAAAATAATTTTTAGAAAAAGAGAAAGAACTTAATTTTATTTGTCCTCACTTAATTATATTTTCAAAATTTTAAATTTAACATGACCTTTGGTATTAGAGGTTAACTTTGGATAACTATATTTATGTTTCTAAATATATAGTAAATTTAAGTAGAAATTTTCAATAATAAAGATTAATTCTAGGGGATAAGATATTTGGTAAAAGAGAATAAGACTATGTTTTTCTATTTTAAGTAAAGAAATTTGTATTTTTGAAGTATTAAAAATCTAAAAGATTCACGTAAAAAGCAAAGAGTTAATCTTTATAAAATCTTTAAGTTAATATAAATTTTTTAAGTGAAGAAATGTAAAAAGTTTTTAACTTTAAGAAGAAGATAGTGAAGCTCAAAATCATTAAAGACTATTCAGCTATAGTAATCCTCATATAAAGAAAAAGAAAAGAAAAGGGAAAGAAAAAAAAAAGAAAAAGAAAAGATGTGGAGAGAAGCTTGAGGAGATGCCTAATTAAAAATTGGTTTCACTTGAATCAACTTAAGGAAAACGACTTGGACACATTTTTTTAAACTTTTGATTTGAATATTAACTTGATTATTAATAAAGTTTTATGAATTTCTTTTTAGTTTGAATTTCCTAAGTGATTTTAATAAACAAATTGCAATTTTTCTTGAAAAAAATAAAGGATCAGAAACCTTAGACTTAATTATTGAATATCCTTACACCTTTAGTATTAAATAGAGTTGTTTTGAATTTTTCTTAAGTAAAACTATTATATTTAGAGAACTAAAATATGGAAGTCTAAAAGTTAAATTCTTTATCATAAGTCATATCTTTATGTAGTAGAGAAGTTACTTGAGGACAAGTAACATGTAAGTTTGGGGGATTTTGATACACTAAAAATATATGCATTTTTAGACCCATATTTTAAACCTTTTTTTTGTGATATTGCACTTTAATGAAAGGTATTTTGATGTTTTCTTGCAGGTTGCTGATTTTTAGGGCTTAAAGCAAAAAGGAAGTAAAAAGGATGAAGTTTGGAGTCAAAATGACGTTTTTGAGGAAATACTCAGCGTCGGCAGTGCCAAGGTCAGCGTTGACGGTACAAAACAACCGAAAGCTAGAGGATTTTTACTCAGCGCTGACGGCGCCAAAGGCGATTCAAACCTCGTTTCTAGAAGGTTCGATGTATTTGGACGATTTTTGAAGAGTTTTTGGAGGCACATCTTGGAGAACCGACCTTGGGCTTTAGTTGGGGCCGAATTTCATCAGGAAAGGGGCTCCTCTACGTTCATTTTTCGCTCTACAACATGTCGCCCTGCAACATTCCACCATGCTACATTTCCATAATCCATCTTCATTCTACCATATTTTGGAGTCAATTAGCAATTTTGCTTTCATAGTTTAGAGTTTTTGTGGTGAGATTTAGTGTGAAACTTTCTGTAAAAGTGTTGGAGAAGAATAAAGCTAGAGAGTTCTTCTTGCATTTCTAAGGAAAGGCTACAAAAGATTTACTTTGAGAAAGAGTTCCATATAAGTTTATTTGTTTATTTAGTATTGTATGAACTTTCTTTTATATATGAAATTTGTGTTTTGTCGTATCTTTCTCATAAAGTCTGAGTAGTTTCCTCTATCTTTTCCCCCACTCTGAGATCTGGAGAATTGAAGAGATAATATGAATGTGTCATATTTAAAATATAAAATAAATTGTGATGATTTTTCAACTCCGAACTTAATTTACTTTTCAATTTGACCAATTGATTTGTTAAAATATGTTGTGAAACATATGATCCGGGAAATGGAGTATGTGTTCTACAACAGAGTGGGGATCACATTTGATTTCATGAAGGAAAAATTCGTTCATGAAATTAAGTGAAAATAAATAGAGAAATATTCTTTGTTGGGTGTAGAATTGGAGAATCTTTAGGGTGACAGACTAAATCTCCAATTTGGTCTTAGTGTTTAAAAACTAAAACTAGAGTTAGCCTTCAAGTGAAGGGAAGTAGGAGCTCTGGAGTGGGAGTCGATATCCTCCTAGCCTAGCCATGGATTTAGGGACTAAACTTAAGATTAATCAATGATTTTTTATGCAGTGTATCAGAGTAGAGAATTAAAATTGCTCCTATTTGGCACAATACATATTATAAACATTTATCTCATCTCATTTCACCAGAATTTCTTTGTAGTGGGAAGGATGTTTTTTCATATAAGAAACCTTCATTACATAAACATGGTTAGTAGATTAGTAATTATTGTTAAAAATTTGCATTTCAGTTTTGCTAATAGTTAAGTAATTTAGTTTGGTTAATATCCCAACATTCGAAATTAATGACAGTGATTTTGTTTAATTTTCTGTAAATTTCCTGATAAAATTTATCATTTCTAATTTACCCCTTCCCCGTGGGATCGATATTTGGGGCTTAAATAGAAAGTTCATTATTACTTGATAACGATACGTATATTTGTATAGAATCTCATTATTAATTATCTATAATTATATATAATTTAGACAACTTACTTTTCATACAAGGATCAGGTTTTTGGCACTGTAGTGGTGTCAACTTCATAAATCCTTACATTAAAAAAATCGGGATCAACGTGCACATGTAGGCGTTCTATATGTGGTTCATTAAATTCAAAATTTTCATATCAAAAAATATATTTATACAATAATTAATATATAATATTTAATTTTAACATGCTAAGAAAACCTATATCATTCATTTGAATGTGAACAAATCATTCCATAAAATAAATAAATCATTAGTAAATTTTGTAGTAAAAATTTATCTACATAAATATCAAAACTTTCTAATGCATTTGATTTAGATGAAATAAACAATCGACCTTTACTCCTAAATCTTCATCTCATTTAATTTAGTGCCTACAGAAAATATTACTCCTACACTTAGTAAATCTTTTATTTTCTAAAAAATAATTAATCTATAAATTTCTAATTAAAAACTATTCATTATAAAAATTTAAATGCAAATTCTTAAGTTACATTTCTTTGAGTTATACTACACCTTTAGCATTTCTAAATTTTCCATTAAAGTCTCAAGGTATAAAATCTTACCTTTTATTTTATACTAACAACTTAATAATTTTAATTATGATTATCCATTTCTTAATTAAACATCAATCATTTAAAATTAATTTATATTTTCAAGTTTCATATATTATTTTCTATTATATTAATGTAAATGCGAGCTCATGCTCACCGGTATTACATAAAGCTTATTGTCTCGCTCCACCATATTCTAGAACTTGGCGAGCCCATCATGGGATGGAAGGTTCTAGAGAAAGCCAGAATATAGGGAGGCATTCATGGGACTCTAGAAGACCACCACATCCGGAGAAGGCTAAATGGAAAAGCTCAAGGAAAACTCAAGAGTAACTTAAAAAGTTCTGGGACTATGTATGTATATAAGAGTAGGAGTATAGAACTCTCTACAAACTAGAATAATCTAATGTATTCTAGAATGTTCCCTTGGGCTTGGAAGGGGCTATAAATAAGAGCCCCTTCCCTCATTTGTAAGCACATAAGAAAGCATCCAAGCATTCAGGTGTTGTAATTGTTCTTTCTTAGTGAAGTGTTACTTTTTCCAATATTTCTCCCTACCCTTCTTCTTATAGTGCTTTTTGTTCACAGGTTTAAGCGTTGTGAGTATTATGCTGATTTAGTACTAAAGGAGAGAGCTAAAGCCACACGGGTGGCTTAGGGAAAGTTAGTCCATGACAGTTGGTATCAGAGCCTTGGTTCAAAGGTATGGCAAAGAGCGTTAAAGAGCATGTAATGGAATCGGAAGCCACTAAAGTGGAAACATATCAACAAGGACGAGGTCGTTAAGAGCAACGAGACCCAGCCACATCCAAACCACATCGAAGTTCTAAGGAGATCATGCATGATTTTGATTCGGGCCTTGCTCGAGTGGAGGAGTCAATGAATGGCATGGAGTCCAAGATAGAGGACCTTGGCCAAAGCGTTGATGAACTCGAGGAGCAGGACAACACCATTCATTCAATAATCAGAGGTATGATGCTCCAATTGGAGGAGTCCTTAATGGACCAAATGGCTAAGATACGAGAGGACTTGATAGAGGAGCTCCAAGAAGTATGAAGAGCCCATGAAGAAGAGATGAGCAACATAAGTGCTAGTTTGGAGGAAATGCCTGAGAATATCTAGCTATGCAAGAGGGCACTAGTGACACTCACTAATCATCACATCTTTGAAGCTAAGAGGATTGAAGTTCCAAAACCAAAGAGTTTGGGAGGAGCCCACAATGAGAAAGAAGTGGGCAACTTCTTTTGGAGACTTGAGCAATATTTTATAGCTATGGGGATCATAGATGAAAAGGAAAGAATCCAATTTGCAGCTCTTTATCTCTTGGACAACACTATGCTATGGTGGAGAAGAAAGCGTGAGGATATTAAGAAAGGTTTGTGCACCATATCTACCTTCGCTGACTTCAAGAGAGAGCTAAGTTCTACCCAAAAAAAGCGAAGGATGAGGCTAGAGCCCAATTACGAAGGCTCAAGCAAAACGGATCAATTCGGGAGTATACTACAACGTTTAATAGACTAGTTCTTGAAATCTTGGACAAGTCTAACAAGGATGCTCTATTCAACTTCATGGATAGACTCCAATAGTAGGCAAATATTGAGCTTTGGAGGCGTGAAGAGCAAGATCTTGCCACTGCCATTGCGGTGACTGAAAGTCTAGTTGATTACTCAAGAGAGTCCAGAAAGCCAAAGGATAAGAAGAGTACATACATCAAAGAAAGGGAATACAAGGACCAACATAAGGATGAGAGTCATCGCAAATTAACCCCATATAAAACAAGAGACAAGGGGAAGTCTAATAGAAAAAAGAAACTGCATAACAACAGCAGTTTGAGTACATACATCAAACTGCTTTCTGTGGATTGCCCTCAGAAGAAGGTTGTAAACTCTCTTCTTGCTAGTCATCATGAGGAAGAAGGCTGTGAAATGGCAGTACAAGTTGGATATATACAACTGTTGAATGTGTTGCAAGCCCCAACAAAACCCTAAGCGAAGGGGTTGCTCTTTGTAGAGATGAGAATAGGTGAGAAGACCACTAAATCAATGGTGGACACGGGCACTTCTCACAACTTCTTCTCCGTGGAAGAAGCAGCGAGACTGGGTTTGTAAGTGACTAAAGGAGGAGGCTCCATCAAGGTAGTTAACTCAGTAGTAAAGCCAATCCATGGATTAGTCACAAGAGTAAATACCAGCATTGGAATGTGGTCAGGTATCTTAGACTTCTCTGTTATTCCAATGGATGATTTTAAAATTGCCTTGGGGATGAACTTCTTGGATCAAGCAAGAGCTTTCTCAATGCCCTTTGCCAAAAACATGTGCATCATGGAAGGAAACCAAGCTTGCTTAGTACCAACAATAACGACTAACAAGCAGGAAGGCAACATGTAATCTACCATTCAATTCAAGGAGGGCATTTCACAAGATAAAGGGAATCACTTTGCAAGGAAAGTGGTGGAGACCCAAAAGGACTTGCCAAGGGAAGTGGTGGAGGTTCTTAAAGAACTACCACGAAGAATGGGAAAAGTTAATCGGATTAGGCTGGAGCCAAGGATGGAGTTAACAGCCACGAAGGAAGAACACAAGTTTACCAAGACTAAACAAAAGAAGTGGGTCCGTGAGTCAAGAGGAAACTGCAATGAGGGCATTATGAGCTTAAGTGGGAGAGAGTGTCACGCTCCATCATATTCTAGAAATTCATGAGACTCTCATGGGATGGAAGATTCTAGAGAAGGCCATAACATAGAGAGGCATTCATGGGACTCTAGAAGACTCCACCACATTCTGGAGAAGGCTAAATGGAAAAGCTCCAAGGAAAACTCAAGAGTAACACACAATGTTCTAGAACTGTGTATGTACATAACAGAGGAAGTGTAGAACTCTCTAGAAGCTAGAATAATCTAATGTATTCTAGAATATTCCCTTAAGCTTGGAGGGTGCTATAAATAAGAGCCCCTCCCCTCATTTGTAATTACCCAAAAAAGCTTTCAAGCATTCAAGTTTTGTAATTGTTCATTTTAATGAAGTGTTTCTTTCTCCAATACTCCTCCCTACTCTTCTTCTCAGAGTGTTTTGTGCTCACAAGTCCAAGCGTTGTGAGAATTAAACCGATTTAGTGCTGAAGGAAAGAGTTATAAACTCACGGGTGACTTAGGGGAAGTTAGTCCGTGACATTATGTTTTATTTACTTTCAATTACAAATATTCTAAACTTCATATAAATTGAAATTAAGCAAATTTATCTGATTTAAAGTATACGTAAAACCTACCATTCATTACACAAATCCCTTTCCACATTGTCGTAGTTCCACTCAACAATATAGTTTCCATGATTGCCCTTGATCTCCCTTCTTTCTCTTAGTTTATTTGGAGATATGTGTGGACAACAGCATGTTGCATTATACAATGTTCGACATGATGTGATCTGTACCATCGACGGACGTAATATTTTCTCATTTATCTGTGTTGTGAGGATCTACATGAATCAAATCTTGATGTTGCTCGATCTAATACACGTACTCACCCTATATCCTATCCGAAAGTTGGTCCAATTGTCACTCTCGCTCAACTCAGATTCTTGCTCAAGTCGCATGAGGTTACTCCACACATGAGCCCAATCTGCTTGTGCAAGCCATTCAAATTGCCTTCTCGTTCTTTAGCTTGTTGACCTCAACTCCCTCCTCTCCCCTTCGCTTGCTTTGTTCTTCCATTTGTCTTGGTCTCACTTGAAAGTGATTAACCAACTAATACCGACTCAATCGAAGCTAAAAGGACATAATGTTATGGATATGAACACAACATACCGGCCAAAGCGCCAAACTGTGAAGGGGTTGAGCTTCATCTCAAAAGTTTTCGTTTGACCCTAACCGCCTTGAGAACAATGGATTCAGTAAGACCAGCACTACGATTCTGAGAAATGGGGAAAAAAATTTTGATCTCCTAGAGCTATATGCAGAAACAACTTATATTCAAAATAACACTTAATAGCATTTACTTTACACAGTTAACTTTCCTTTGAAGTATAAACTATAGTTACTTTCTCAAACTTAGTCGTGCGTTACTCTTGTACGAGATTCACCTAGGCATTTCTACTGTAGAAGTCTTATAAAAAATTTATAAATAATGATCAAACATTTCACTACAAAAATAATGAAATGAATAACAATACGGAGAGTAAGCCTAACATATCTTCATATGGTTCAATTTTCAAATGAAATGCATAAAATTAAATCATAGTTTCAAGTAATGCAGGAGTTGTGATTTCACAACCAATTTTGCTTGAAGTAGATTAACAAAAAACACTCGCCTCAATTCATCAATCATATTGATTATGTTGTCAATTCTCATATAACACCGACTAAGAATCAAGGAGTATTTATATGCATACCACACAATTCTTATATATTTAGACATCTAACACCGAAACATTCATATTTACATGCATATCAATAAAATCTTTAACATCATTTAAAAAATACCACCATCACAATTCTTTTAAAACTGAAATACACATTTTCATAGGGGGGAATCGAACCTTAGACAAGAAAGGGCTTACAACTGGCAAGCAGATGCCCAACCAACTGATTTGAGTATGCGGCGCAGTTCTACCCAATGCTATGTATATATA
>NW_018251180.1:60880-82954 GCF_001263595.1 Phalaenopsis equestris | reverse complement strand
AATATCATATATATATATATATAGCCTTGTACATTGAGTATTTGGTTTCAATTTAGAGAGGAACGGTAATAGCTGTAATCGTCAAGTTATATCAATAAAAAATCAAGCTCTGCAGGTCATGAAATAAAAATAATAATAATAACAAGCTAAACATCCTTCAAGACAATTTGAGGGATATTGTTCTTTCAATTGTAATAATTGAAAAGATTCAAACTAAGAGACACAAAGAACCAAGGAATGAACAGTATAGAGATGATCATTGCAGCTCTTCAGCATTCCTAATCTTTGCAGCAAACCATTCTTTCCAATCCTCAACCTTCTCATCTCCGTTTACCACCTGCAGAAGCCAAAATCGTCAGTTAGAATGGTCTTTCTTTTTTGTTGGGAGGGACAATAATATAATTTTATTTGGAATTATCAATAATAATTACACATCTTCATTTTTGTCATATTAGATCATTTGCTAGCCTAAAGTTTATTTATGCGTTGACAGATTTGGGTGACAGCTGCATGTCAAAAAATAAGGCAGAAGTGTCATTAAGAAATTGATATTTAAAAATTACAACAAACAAATAGATGATATCTACAAATAATATATTATAATAAAGCAGACTCAAGAACCAAAGCCCCTTCAAATGGTGCATTCTTAAATGGTGAATTTCGCAATCAGGTGGTTTAAAAGTCAAGCCTTGCATCTGGCAAAGCTATAGTGATATTAACCAAAAAAAAAAGCTTAATAAGAAGTAATCATTACTGCTTTTCTGAATCTGTGAGTAGGAAGCTGACCTGCCCAATGTCCAAGCCTGGTCAATTGGGAATATTTAAATTCTAAAACTTATTATAATTTTTTATAAACCTAATGCATAAAAACGGTTAAAATTTCTTGGTAGAGAAACATAAATATATATAGATATGAAACAAACCTCAAATATCAAGCCTTTCGTTGGAACTACATCAAGTGCCTCCACACAAATACGAGCAGCAACTTCTCTGTCAAGTCTTCCTCTTGATGCTACACCCTATGAATATGCACAAACAGCAGTTGCATTTCTTGGGATAAATGCTAAACTCTGCGATACGCCTTCATATAATTCTTACATTATCAGAAGGCATACGGAAACATAGAAATTACAAGAAAATGCAAAAATGCAATTATGTGATACAAACTCCTATCATAGTAATATTTCCGTGGTATACACATATGACTAGTAGTTATATGTTATAAGGCAAATGGAAAATAGGAAATTGAATAATGTGTCAAAATAGTCCCATGCCTATTTACATGGGGCTATTTTAAACTTAGTGTTTACAATAGTGTTAAATTAGTCCCCATACACATTTAATGGGAGCTAAAATAATCGTCGATATGGACTACTTGAACCCATATTAAAAGACTCTGGGGACTAAATTGACACTTCTATAAACTCTGAGATTAAAATGACCTTCTGCAAAAAATTAAGGGACCATTTTGAAACTTCCCTCATAAGAATGTACTCTTTCGACTTCAGAACCGGGTCTGCTGTGTTATGTAACAGTCTTCCAAAGGAAAGATTTATACACTGGATATAAAAAATGTGTTCTAATTCATCCATTTACTTCAATAACCTTATATTGAGATGGTAGATCATCAGTAAAACTCTAAGCAATAATTTCAAATTCAATCAACTTGCTTTTACACCAACCAGATATTTAAAAATCAGTTCGGAAATTATGATTACAGTTTTGAAATATTATCTTTGTTTTGTGTGTGATTGTATTATCTAATTTCTACCCTAAAGAGTGTTGTATCATCTTCCTTCTACAAATGGTGTGTCTATAGCTTGCTCAGGAACAAGCCGTGAATCGTCCTTGCCACTCATACTTCGTCGTTTCATCATTCGACCACTGTTTCAGTCCAGACAGCCACTGAACCACTCGATAATGCTGTCCAACAGTACATTTCACCCCTATTCCCATCCAAACGTCGTCGACTACCCTTACTCTCATTCTCGTACTATTTCATAACCACCTCCCTGTAAAATCCACATCCTAATCCATTTTAAGAGCTCAAGAATAGTGTCATTTTGTATTAAATCCTAACAAACCCTAAAGTTTCAGGGATTTATCAATCTCATACTTATCACAAAATTTCCCCTACCACACCCTAATGATTTCTAAATCCATTCCTAGCCCTAAAAATTTTCAAAAGTCAGCCTTCCTGCATCCACAAAAAACTTAAGCACTTCGACCAACAGAGAAATAAATACGAAAAAAAAATCCTACATCATCTAATCCTAACCCTAAACCTCCTTCTCTGTCAAAGTTTTCATTGGAAGAATGAGATGTCATGTTGTCAAAAAAAAATCAACATGGTGTTTAGGAGATTAGTATGAAGAATATGCAGTGAAAAATCCTCCAAACAAAAGTTAGTCGCCTTTCAGAGGAGATAACCTTGTGAGGTTACTCATAACCATAACAGTGAATCGTCAGATCTACAGGAGGAAGTGGATCCCTTCCACTAAAAACTTTCAAGTGATGAAGAGTCGATGTCATGCTGATTTAACATGAAATATCAGAGAAGTAATAACTTTGGAGTAAAAGTAGAATTACCGAATTTTAAAGGTCACATGGATCCGAATAAGATTATTGAGTGACTCCAAAGAAAGGAATGAATTTTTTAGTCCAAAGACTAGGTGGATGAGTGGCTTTACAAGATGAGAATGATTAGGTGGATGAGTGGCTTTACACTTAGAGACAAAATGCGAAATGAATATATTCGTGATAGGGTTGGTGTAGCTCCTGTGACGGACAAAATTATAGAAAGTCGTCTTAGATGGTTTGGTCACATTAAATGTCGACCATCTGATGATCCGATTAGAAGAGTAGATGTTTTAGATTCGACTTGTGTTAAGAAAGGCAGAGGTAGACCTGGGAAGACTTGGGCTTATTGTATTAAAAATGATCTTAATTTACTAGAACTAAATGAAAATATGACACTAAATAGGACGCAATGGAGAAAAAGGATTCATGTAGCCGACCCCACGTAGTGGGATTAAGGCTTTGTTGTTGTTGTTGTTGTTGTTGTTGTTTTTGTAAAGACTTTCTTCATAACAAAGGAGTTAAATTAGCGATCATCAAACTTAGGAAGTCATCCTTGTGGTGAGAAAATTTGAAGAGCCTATGCCAACATGAAGGAAAAAAAATCACTACTTGGTTCAAGATGAAAAAAGTGATCCAGTGCAAATATCCCCATGCATTTGTGACATGAAATATTCATAGAACTCTGCAACCCACACCACAGAGATTCTTCTGTAAAGGAGTACACACCTTAAATTGATTAAATTATGCTGAAATTGAATTGGTAGAACAGAAGAAGCACACAATAGCAATATATTTAAGAAGATTGAAATCATTCATCAGTAATGCAGTGCAATTGTAATCATATTAGTCCCTACTTGATGTACATGCCTTAGCTTTGAAGATGGAGAAACAGTAACGTCACCAGATGACCACCACACTTTACAGTCAGAATTCAACCCCAAGATCAGACAATAAGAGTAAACCTAATGGAGCATTCAAGAAGAACCCACGCAAAGAGAAATCAATCGAGAGTGAACGAAAGGTAGAGACCACCAACACTGCCAAATTCATCCCATCTAAGTATTGATTCAAGTGTCACGCTTGGGCATATTGTGTCCGATTGCACAAAGGAGGATGATCTCTTTCACCGAGTACAGAGCAGCGGAAAATATAGATAGTGACACAAAAGGCACTAAAGAAGGTGATACACAAAGGAGGAATACCAACTTCTAGCTGACGATGGAGATAGTTTAGTAATCGAATGGTCATTCATACTGAGCTCATGAGGAAGAAACCGTGGTTACACCACAATAGCTTTCATGCCCATTATCTCGTACAGGGAAATATGTACAGTCTCGTTATATATGGTTGCAGTAGTAATACAGCATCTACACTGGTGATCAACAAGTTGAACTTGACCACACAACACAAAATTATTCTTTGTCTCATGTGATTTTATGTCATCTATGAAAATGAACTATTATCAATCATGCAGATTTAATTAGTTACATTTCATCACTAGCATTAACAAATTGTTTGTGGTATATATTGGACTTCTCTGTAGATTTTGTAAACTAGTTAGCAGAATATTACGTTGCATGCCTTCATAAAATTCAATAAAATAGGTGTTTTATATTTATTTTCTACATCAGTACATTATTTGCATTGAGAAAGCCTCAAACCTTGACACTGTATCCTACAAAACATTAAGCATATCACTAGTGTACCTACTTCTCTTGTTCTCTTTGTGACACAGGGTGGTAAGGGGACCCCAAATCAGTTCATTCCACAGGGGGCGCTCAAATCGTCTCTCTCTCTAGAGCAAGTGTTGTCGCTCACTCCTAATAGCAGCAAGAGTATTTTCATAAGTTTTTTTAAATAATTTTAGGTCCTTTGTGTATTATAAATATCTAGCTTTGGATTAGGATTCTTTTGTTCATTTGAGTTTTGTGAGGGTTGGTGCTCCTTTTGTGGTTCTCGAATCAGGACGAGTCTGTATCCACAACGTTAAGTGGTGGCAATTGTATCCCTCTATTGTTGTTGGTGACATTCTGCTCCTTCCTCAGTCAATCCTTTAGGTGGTGATTATTGCAGCCATATTGGTTGTGAGAGTATGAAACTCTTATATCTTGTATATTTTATTTGATTAATGCATCTCGTCTTGTTATGGTTGTTTTTTTCCTGTCTTGAATTGCTTTTTTGATTATTCTTCAAACCCCCTTCTCTGGTATCATTTGATATTAGAGCTAGTCTGACCTTAGTCATATCCTAGGGTTTCTAATACCCCCCAAATTTTTATTTCCCTCCACCCTACACACCTTCATCCACCTATCTGCACCCAAAACCCTAACCATGCCCTGAGGAGACAATTGTCAGAATTCGATCAGAAATCTGCCAAGTACGATATCGCTCGATGTCATTGAGGAAAGAACCCAGGTCGGGATCACCATCGACCATAATAGTGAAATTCATACAAGAGAGTGAGAAAAACAACTGAATCTCTTTTGTAGGGATGATTTTAGTGGAAAAAAAGACAACCCACAACGCTTTACGGTACGCATCAGCGGAGGCCTAGAGCTGAAGTGCTTATTGGAAGATACATAGATGAGGTATTTGCTTGAGGATACAAAGATGAGATGTCAATTAAAGGATATAAAGATGAGGGGGTTGTTAGAGGATGCAAAAATGAGCTGTCTGTTCATTTTCAATAAAATAAAAAATAAAATGTCTGTTAGAGGACATAGAGATGGACTATTTATTAGAAGATACAGAGATGACATGTCGATTTGAGGATACAGAGATTTGGTGAGAATAGATCTAGATGATTTTCTTGAGTGGATGCAAACAGTTGAGCAGATCTTTGAAAACAATGAAGTGCCTGATGACAAAAGAGTGAAGTTCACTGCTACTAAGCTGAAGAAAAATGTTTATTTGTGGTGAGAGAACCTGAGGTGGAAGAGAAAGAGGGCGGGGTCTTCTTGAGAGAAGATGAAACGAGAGATGTAGTGACAGTAATTACCCTCGCACTACCGCTAAGATATTTTCTTGAAGCTCCACTACCTGAAGCACATTAACAAGAAGCAAGGAGGGGATCCTAGACCAATTCAGCCCAACTGAGGGAGAGCAGGTCAACCCACTCTCTAGGGGTAGGGTTGTCGCCCACTCCTAATAACAGCAAGGGTATTTTTTTCACTTATTAATTAGGTTATTCATTTGTTGATTATAAATATGTAGTCATTATCATATCTTTCATTCATTTGAATTTCGTAAGGGTCGGTGCATTCTTTGTAATTCAGGAATAGGGACGAGTCTATATCCACAACGTTGGATGGTGGTAACTGTATCCCTCCATTGTTGGTGGCAACTGTATCCCTCCATTGTTGGTGGTGACATCTTGACTCTCCGTGCTTCTTTAATCCTTTGCGTGTTGATATATTGTATCCCGATCGGATACGAGATATTGATTAGTATATCTCGTCTTTATTCTAGTTGTTTTTTTCTGTCTCAGATTGTTTTTTTTTATTGTTTTTATTAAATCTTCTGCAACCACTCCTCCGATATCATTTGATATCAAAAATAGACTAACTCTAGTTTCATTCTAGGTTTACCCAAAATCCTCCCAAACCTAAACCCACAAAACCAATAGTTAAATCTTAACCTAACCCTAATTCCCATTAGCTAATTTTCAAAACAACAAACATAAACAATTTTTATGCACCCTAAATCAGCCTCATACACCATCTTTCACATCCCAACCCTAAAGCCACCAAACTATAGCTAATTCTTGACCTAACTCTAATGCCCCCATGCTGATTTTCAAAATCAACAACCCTAAATAGTTTTTCTGCACCCTAAATTAGTCGCATACACCCTCATTTACCTCTCAAACCTAAACCCTAGTCATGCCACCGAGGGGACAAGTGTTGGAAACCAAAGGCCCTCCAATTTCGGGAGGTTACAACAGCTCTGCCACCTTCAATGTGGCCGACCTGATGTCATATCATAAGAAGTCAGAAGCTTCAACGAATAAAGTTGAAGCTCCAATAACCACGCTAGATTGACACAAGGCAGAGAGGGGACCCCGAACTGGTTTGGCCTAGGTGGGGGATAGCAAGTCGGCCCTCGCTCTTGGGACTATTGCCGACTCCTAATAACAACAAGGATATTTTCGCCTATTTTTTAATTAGGTATACATTCTTTATTAACTATAAATATGTATTTTACTATATTAGGGGTCTTTTGTTCATTTGAGTTTTGTGAGGGATGGTGCTCCCTTTATGGTTCCCAGATGGGGACGAATCTTGTATCCACGATGTTGGATTGTGACAACTGTATCCCTCTGTTGTTGGTGGAGACATCTCGGATTTTCTTCCTTTGGCAATCCTTCGGGTGGTCATTTCTGTATCCCGATCATTGTGAAGCGTAGGAAACACTTATATCCTGGATCTTTTATTTGATAAGTGCATCTCGTCTTCGTTCAAGTTATTTTTTTTCAGTCTCCGATTGCTTTCTTGACTATTCTTGTTGAATCTTCTCCTATATCACTTCGTCCTAAATAGTATAAAGATATAATTATGAATATGATCTCTTCAAGAGTGGGGAAGAAATGGAACGATCATAATCATCATTGGTGTCATCCAAATTATTTGGGATCAATTTTATGAATCCTCATTCTCCAATTACTTCCATTGAATGTCTCAAGAAGTTTTAAATTTATTTTGTGCCAGTGATTTTGTACCAAGTTAATTCCAAGCTAAATAATTCCTCAATGTTTCCATTTGTTCTTATGTACACAAGTTGACTTCTAATTTTAATGCCTGATGCATCGTTTGAGGAATGTTAGTTTTAATGATGCAATGATAAGTTATTGACCGGAATACTACATTTTTTGTTTAGGTTGAGTTACACCTTCTAATCAATTGATGATAATATTAACACTCTATTAAGTAAACCTTTATGTCATCAAGAGCTTTTCCTAACTCCCTTACCTTCACCAAAATTGTCATCAAATGGCTATAAATTCCAGAACAGAATTTCCAAATTTACAAGTTAAAATAAGTCTCCCAATAGTCTTATTCATTCCGATTAATGCATCTCTAAAACTGCAGCACATACCTATATATTAGTTCTATTGTAAGCTAAACTGATTGATCCAAATTTATCAAGTTAAAATAAGTCTCCCAATAGACTTATTCATTCTGATTACTGGATCCCTAAAACTGCAGCATATAACTATCAATTAGTTTTACTTTAAACTATACTGATTGAACATGGATTTACTATTTTTAATCAAAAAATTAAGTTCCATGAATAAAACATGTTTCTTGTGAGATGATTCAAAATTACTTTGCAAACTAAGAAGATTTTAGATATGAAAATGCTCATGAAGTTTTTAAATTATCATGGTAATATTTAAAAATATTAAGTATCAGTAAAAAGTTGTAATAAACATACGCAACTTGACAATTGATGATTCAAAAATCTCAAAAAAGAACTCCAACTAGAGCTGTTGGGGAGTACCTGCAATTTTTTTTTTAGGAAAAACAAACATCTTAAATTCTTCATGCACTTTCTAAGCCTGATTTGCCAACAAAAAAAAATTGGGAATTAAGCTGTCCGAATTGCTTTCCACATTATTAAAATAATGCCAACTATACCCCTTAGGTTAAGAATGCCTGTTGCATCATGAAACTCAATATTTACTTTGCCTCCTGACATTGAATGCCTATGTTTTTCAAGTGTTACGGCCCATGAAAATCTAAATTGGTGTGTTTTAGGCTATTCTTCACCAAAAAAAGTATTTTATAAGTAACTAGATCCAGAAGCAGGAAACAGAATTAATGCCAAAAAAAAGAGATATTTTATGATTAAGAAACTTTTCTTCTAGCCATTTGATGCAAATCAGGGTAGCAGAGAGAGAAGGATCAGGTATTAGAAGATAAAGAAGATAGAAAAAATCAGAATCTTCAAATTCCATTGATTACTCGAAAATAGAGAAGAGAGAGAAAAGCGACAGCTTCAAATTTAAATAATTTATGAATTCATTCCAAAATAAGGTTATAAAAGATAAGATTAAAATCAAATATAATATAATCCTATTCAATCATTTAAATTCAAATTTAATATTCCAAAAGGATAATTAATTTTAATTTCAACTAAAATAAATCCATAGCTTCCGATTTAAATGAAATAGCTGAAAAAAAAACACAACTAATTTCTTGTGAAGTGAACCAACTCTCCCAAGCCAGAAAAAACCCTTCTCATAAAGAATTATGCAAAAACCCTTTGTTTCGAAGTCTATTGCCCGTGGTGGAGAAATTGGAAGAACTGGTTTATGAACATATTTATCATTATCAGCATGTATAATTAGATCATAAAGAAGATCTAGAAACTGTGAACTTGGCTGGTATTATGCATGATGTATAATCTTAAATGTAATATCATTGAATATCTTGTAGTCATAGGGTAGTGCAGCAATGGCAAACAAACTCAGTATGTGATGGAATAGACGACAATGTAGGAAGTTGAAACACAACTCGTAACTCCATCTTTTGGGGTTGGGAAGTAATAAACATGACTAAAGAATTGTGACTATCAACAATAAAATGCCTTTATCAAACCAATAAAATGCCTTTTGGGGTTGAGAAGTAATAAACATGAATTTCGATGCATTTTGGCTAAAAAAACTTTCCTAATGAAATTTACGATCATTCTGATTTTAACAAACTTAAAATTAAACTAAGCATCTCGACAATACAAATCTAATGACTAAAAGTGATCCAATCCGAGTCTAGATAAGCTCATCATATCAAACACCTGAAGCGTAGTAGAAGGCATTGGCATAAAATTGGAATGTCAAATGATCTCAAAATTTGGCATGCCTATAGTTAAAACAAGAGACTAAATGAGAGAAATCAAATGAGCCCAATATCAATTAATTTTGATTTCATTAAAGCACTTAAATTATAAAAAAAATGAAATGTCATCAAGTGAATCAATGTGGACCGTGTGATTGAATGTTTTGAGATTATGGATAAATTTAGTAAAATATTCTCTCAAAAATTATAAACAAGTCTCATTCTTCACTTAAAAGAGAGAGGAGAGGAGGAGAGAAGAGTGAATTGACAACTAAAGCATAAATCTTGAAGTGCAATGTAAAATCGAGAATTACTATTAATTGCCAATCACCACCAACGGTTATATCCTAATTACGGTTATTGCAGCCCAACTATGATTGTTGTGATCCAACTACAGCTATTGTATAGTACAAACTACCCTTATACAGTTGTATTTATTGGGTTATATCAAAGCAGTTGTAATTTCAAAATAATTTTGTAATTCAATTTTCTCTAGTTATGGTGAAGAGTGAACCTCTGTATCTATAATTATATAGTGGAATTCCACATAAAAAATCAGATTGTCTTACATTTCAATCTGTGTAAGCTGAAAAATTATATTGAGCTATGACTTCAAATTTTTTCACGATAGAGAATTTTCTAGTATACAACAATCATGCCCTGGCTCAAACAGACGAGAAAGAATGGTAATGGGAATGTGGTAGTTGGTGGAACTTTAAGAGCTAGAAGGAAAAAAAAAATCTTAAATATATTCATCAAGCCTTCCCATTAACAAATATAATTCCATCCTCAACTTCTTGACAACTTCCAATAAGAAGTCCTAAGGGGTTTGGAATATAGTTTAGAATTTAATACATCTTTATGAACCATCCGAGTTCAATAATTGGTTAATGTGGAGACATTCTTATTTACTCACTATTTACAAGAGTTTTTAACAAAAACGATGCATCTCAAAACATGGAATGAATGGCAAGAAAAGGGATTCGTGGACAATTATATAACCTCATCGAAGCAGAAACCTTGCTCGCCACTGTGGACATCCTGAAGCAATCCAGCCTTTACTATAGTGTAAGGGATCCCAGAAGTAATAACCACCTCCTCATCCCTCTCTGCATACTTCCTCAACCTCTTGTTTATGATGGCTTGAAATATCCCAGAACCTTTATAAGCATCCAACTGGAACCTTACAGAAACAAATTGTTGGTAGGGGGTTGGTTGCCAAATCTAAGATAAAAGTACTATAGCACAAGGGTAGGGGAGAACCTGTGATAAAAGAATAACATGCTCTATACCTTTCATAAGCCCAACAACACTGAAAAAACCATCCTGCAAATATGCCATTATAATCTGAAAAAAGTTAGAGGTGAAACATTTTTGTAAAACTAGTGGAGCGGGCAAGCCATTCATATTCTTAATAGTAGAAAACATATGAACAACAAAGAGATGCTTTGCATATCCTGGAAATGCAAAATGAAAAAGATTACACAAAATTCATCTCAATGCTTTCTATCCTCAACAGCTAATGGCACATAAACATCTGAATGAATAATAGAAAGCGAATTCTTCTTGGAGATTAAGGAGTTCTAGAAGCCAAATTACTTGAAGTGCAACAACAGGAATATAGGTAAATATCATCTAAATTAGAGTCTAAAAATTTTTTATGCAAATATTTGCGTCCGATTTTCGCTGAATATCCGACAAAAATATTTTGCATAGGAAAAAGCGGTTAAAGTGTCTGATGCACCGATTCTCACTTACTAAAGTCAGATATCGGTAGGTCTTTCTGCCACAAAGTTTTCGAAAGTAAGGCTCTTTAAACCTCCACTAGCCTCTCATTCACACTCTCTTTTTTCTATCCAATGTTCTATTGGCTCATGCAAAACTAGGGTTCCCTTCAAATCTTCCTCTGGCAAACTTTCAGTGACCTTGTGGCGTTCTTTATCAAAGGCAGCCTCGCGGTGATCCGGTGATTCCTTACCATCCGAGGTAATTGATCATTTCTCCGTTCTCCTTGGCATTTTCTCAAATCCTTTTATCTTTTCAAGGCCAATTCATTTAAGTTCAAGGTTGTCTCAATGCTTATAGTGATGTGTTAGGAATGCATGATTTCTATCGTTTAGGTTTGGGGTTATGAAAATCTATAAGAATTGGGTGGTATGCATGTAAATGAAAGAATTTTGTGTTTTTAATCTTGTTTAAAATTTGTAAAAATTAAAGTTTAAGTTTTAGATATTTAAATACATAAGAATTGGGTGATATGTATATGCACCCCCTTTACTTTTATGCGTGTGTACACACACGCAAGTGTGTATATGTTAGATTTATCTACATATACACTAATGCAATTATCTAGTAGCAATGGGTATTAGAGAAAATTTTGAAAATTCCCTCAATATTCGACAATTCACTAATGCAAGTATCCAATATTTACTCTTTTTACATACTAACAGACTCAAGAGCTTGGACGGGAGCCCGTCTTTGTCGAGTTGCATCCCCGGGCGCTAGGGGATGTAGCAATGGGTCTTCGACATATCTTGACGTGTCCATATAAATTAAGTATTTTTTTATTTCTAGAATTTTTTACAATTTTAATATAAAATATTAATTATTTCTTTGATTTTAATTATGTAAGACTAAGAGTGCATTAAGAACAGCCATAGCCAGAGTCAAAGCCCAACAAGTGTTGGCAGTTGTAGTAGTCAGTCATTTTCTGACCAGTCTGACAATGAGATTTGGAGGCAAGTTGTTGGAAAGAAGAATGGGAGAGTATACGAAATCGGCGCTCAAGATTTTGTATATGAGGTTAAACACTACTGGACAACTCAGAGTCAAAGGTCATCATCTGAACATGGTAAATTTGTCAAGCGTGATCCACATTAAATAAGGAGCTCAGTGCCAGGGATCTAAGATATGAGGCCCGAGGCTACTGTTGCGAAGCTGAAGCAAGTAGTAGATCTTCATGGCAAGCGACCTCTTAGTGTTGTGAATTAGGAGGAAGAGAACAAGATGACCATAATGATGATGCCCCAAAAAGATTCGATGTTTTCTTTTTTATTTTATATTTGAACATGACATTCTGTAAATCTATTTTTCATTTACATATTAAAAATTTATATGTTCGATGGATTATAGATTAGATTTTGTATTATGTATGATGATTCTATTTATTGTCACTGTCGCTATATGTTTGTTAAAACTATTGTGAGCTATGATTGATGTTAGTGATGATTACATGTGGAATACAAGTGTAAAAAAATTTATTGGTTTCTTATTTTTTTTAAAATTTAGTTCAGGTTTGTGTCTACTTTACGTCTGATTTTCATACACAACATCGTGACTAACACCATCTAACACTAATTCATACGTTAATAGGCTATCGTTGAATCCTGTCGCATGCATTTCTACAACGGAATATTTCGACGCAAAGCTGACACAAATTTGTGTCGGAATGCTCAGACGCAATATCAATCGTTAAACATTACGTCTGATCATTTTCGTCACAAAGATGCTGCAAACCTTAGTCGTGGAAGTTTTTTGATGTTAATAGCTTTGCGGCCTGCATTTTTGCATCAGAATTAAAACCACCGGAAATAGGGCTTAGCATGGGAATTTGATCCTATTCCAAGCAGAATTATCCGCTGCTAGTTACTTTTTTTTCCAGTATTGTGTTAAATAGCAGCAGTTTTTTCAGGTGTAGAATTTAGAAGGTAATGCAAAAGCGTCAAGCGATAGGTAAACATTTGAATGGACATATGAAAATAATTTCCTCATAGAAACTGGAGTTTGAGAAATTATTAAAGAATACGTCAAATAAACAGGAGCATGGAATAACCTTAGTTTTATTTTATCTATCAACCCATGTTTATACACTCCCAGGAGGATTACTTAATAGGAAGTATACACAATCAAGAGCAAAACTTTAATTTGCATGCGGCTCGGTGAGATGACATTCATGAGCATATGGATTGATGACAGAAATGTGTCATGTAGAGAGCCTATATAGATTCATGGAGGTAAACTTTATGAGCATACAGATAAATGAGATGGCATACAAAAAGCTGATCTAGTCATAATTCATGGAGATTAATTTCATATTAATGTATGCATTGATACCAACTCACTATTTCATGCTAGTTGTCAAAGTCTTTGCCTACAACTTGAAGGTTTGTGGATATGTGACGAAGACAAAATAATATGAACATTGAAGGCTTCTAGAATTGAGTGACAATCAACTTCAAATGCTTGGTACTCTCATAATACACTAAATCAACAGCAATTTGAATGCCACTTATATTGTCAGCATGTAGAGGGGCAGAACTTAATTGCAGAAAGCCTGGTTCAGATAAAAGTCCACATAGCTAGAAAATTTATGAACATGCAACAAACATTGCATGATATTTAAATTCTGCAGATAATTTAGACACGGTCATTTACACTTCCATAAGATCAAAGAATCACCAAAAATCATACACCAACATGTGACTAATCTGCGAGTATTGAAACACTGTGCTCAATCCATATCACTATATCTCACAAGCTAAGAATGAACATCATTTGGAAAGAATAAACCAAGGCTTGATGTTCCCATAAGATATCGAATAATTTGACAAACAACTGCAAAAGATGAGTAATGAATATTTTGCATAAACAAAGTTATTTATCAAACGACGAAAGAAATATCCCACCGAGTAAGACTTGAATAGTTTAGACTGCCTACCCATTCTCTATATGTGGTGGGATTAGAAAAATCTTCTTCCTCAATGCAACACTTTATGATTACTTCTAATGGAGTATTCATAGAAAGTATTTTGAAGACCTACCAAAATAATCAGCATGTGCATATTATATTGATTTAGAAATGTACCGAAGGAATTGGTGCATACTTACATCTAAGAAATGAGGATCGCAAGAATTTTTATACGAATTATGGTCTGTAGGTGTTGTTGAAGATTAATTAAAAATTAAATCTATCTCGCCTTTGTATTGGAGAGTATAGAAAGGTTAAGGACATAACTTTAGTGCTTATTTCTAAATAAGAATTGATAGTCTAGAGCCTTTACTCCTGATAAGCTCCATCTTTGAATGTAGAAAACTACATCACCTAAAAACATGTAAGATAATTACAAGAAATTGCAGAATTTACCATAATGAGCCAAGCATTCTTACATTTGCGGGGCAAATTATAGCACGAACACCCCTCAAGGCCTTTGATAGGAATGCCATGTTACTTAAGTCTCCAACCAGTGCCTTCATGTTAACAACAGAAAAATAATAATAATAATAATAATAATAATAGTCAGTCATGGTGAATGAGAAAATTTTAGATTCTTCATCAAAAAATAGTAGCTTCTGAAACAATGACTAACAAAATGTATATCAAGGAAACTAATAAGTGATGATGGTCACCTCAACATATGTTCCGAAAGCATCAACAGAAGCCTTTTTATCCTTGACCAAGGCTTTTATTCGAGCCCGCTTGACGATCAGCAATAAGATTACCATCTACAAAGCTAAGATCACATTTTTTTATGGTAGTGCTAAAAGGAAAAAAAGGCCACAAATGATAAGGAGTGAGATATCTTTATTTATAGATTATCCATTAAAATTCAGAATAATGCGGAATAAAGTGAAATACAGAATAATTTCATTGATATGAGAGGGGATACAAATAACCCTGCTGCAGGAAAAGCTTCAGAGGAGATAGATGCATTAATGTCTGTACCTTTGTCAAATGCATTGAAGCACGTCATGATGCATCTAATCAAGAAAAAACTAAAGCATATGATTTTCGCATATCTAAATTCATGCAATTTCTTGTGTTTTCCTTTGATTCGACGGGAAAGTGGTGCAACATCAAGAAAAAACATTCCATTGTAATGAAGAAAACCAGGGGCACTAAGAAATAAGGCACCTGCACAAAAATATCTTGGACAGGACGAAGCCACAGAAACACCTGCACTAAATAAATCACTAGATGGACTATATAGAAAGTTAGTCTAAGGCAATTATTGGACTCTCTCCCTGCCTAGTCATATATCCACCCAATGCCTTCACTTTCGTAATGGAAGCCAGAGTGGTGGCGCCAAGCAAGCAACTTAGGAAATAAGAGAAGCCAGACTACTTGGAAACCAGTAAGTCAAACTGTTGCAGGGAACAGTTACTAAAGAACAACGGGAATGACCTGCAGGGAAGGCGGCGGGGTAGCTGCACCTCAAGGGAAAGCTGAAATCAGGTAAGTCAGACTGATGCAGGGAACAGGCGCAATAAAAAATAGCAGGAAGGGAATAAAGGGGTCCTCCTTTCTTTTTTTCAATGGCTAAAATTTGGAGAGAAGACAACTGGGAAAATAGCTCCCTTTTCCGGGATTTCTCTAGTGAGAGGAGAGTCGCTCAAGTCACCTTCTCCGCGTTTAGAAAGTTCTAATAACTGAAAAACGTATGCAAGAGGGAGAGTTGATAACGCGAAAAAGTTTTGTATGCAGGATTAAGATGTCTTGGCACAATCCCTTTTAAAACCAAATATGGGATTTCCACTAGAGAGAAAAATTTGCCCCCTTGGCGTCTCTACGCTCGAATAGAGAGAAAAACGCTCTCAAATTGTTGGCTCCCGCAACGGGCAGAAGCGGGTTGGGATCATAAAGATAAGATATGGGTTAGGATCACAGAGGGCGATTGCAACTCTACTTGCCCGCAAGGCCGCGGCTTGGGATTACCGGGAGAAAGGACCTACAAATCCCTGCTCAGGCGGCGAGGGCCTGCGTGGAGAGAAAGAGTCCCTCCCTTCTCGCAGGGACAATGGCAGAAAGGGAGATCGACAACTCTCAAAGGATGACCGGTGGCTAGGGCACGAAATTTGGCTCTGTGACCATGTAGAAATTCAGAATAATGCGAAATAAAGTGGAATACAAAATTATTTCATTAATATAAGAGGGGTATAAATAACCCTTAAATGAATCCTAGAATAGAAAAGATAATAGAAAGAAATAACATGAAAATGAAAGATATATCACCTATATCTCCAATAATTAAATCATATTAATTATTTAGAGATAAAGAAAATAACATAAAATAGGAAAGTCTAAAATAAGAAAGAAATAACTCATATCTAAAGAAATAAATATAAAATAGAAAAAAAAATAACTCCTTAATCTAAGTAAATAATTTATTCCTCATAATTTCTCACAAGAATAAAGTATTTTCTAGTATAACTCCTAACATTATCAATAACTTTTGAGATCAATGAAAACATTTTATTTAAATTCAAATTGAATTTAAACAAAGTTCTCGCGAGGTAATGATTTGATATGAAGGGATAAAAATGATGGTTTGTACCAATCAAGTAGATTTTAAAAACAAAAAAAGGCCTCTCATAGCCAGGCCAATCATAGCCAGGCCAAGATTCAATTTACAAGTCATCCTAACTGTGGAGTATAGGAAACTACAATGTTTTAGATAAGTTTTCGTTCGAAGGTGTGATAGAAAAGACACATCCCATACCAAACTGATATGTCTGCTCTTGCAAGTGGGAGAACCGACAGGAGGGCAGCCCCCCAAATGAGTTGCCGATCTAAGGAGAACCAGTCTGGACCGGTCAGGCGACCAAACTAGCCAAGCCAGTCGGCCCAGCCTACAAGGGTGGAAACACTAGAAGGAGTTGAGGATAATTTTGATGTTAGGGTGGGGCCCACACAGGCGCTAATCACGTACAAAAGGAGGAGAATTAAGGGTGGTTTGCGAGGAAAGTTCGAATGGCTTTTGGAGAGAATTTATGAGGGCTAATTAGCTAGGTTTTGTTTTAGGTTTTGAATTACTACAATTTATTTTTCTCTGATTGTTCCTAGCGGTGTCTAGTGTTTGTGAAGAGGCGAGCTACCTCTCGAACAGCAGATCAAAGTTATATCTTATTTGTATTTATTGATATTAGTAAAAATAAGACCTCATTTAAGTTCCCTTGCATCCTTATTGTAAATTTTTCGTTATTTGTTCACAATTTTTTTTTTCGGTTCGTGTCAAATTGTTATCAGAATGAGAGCATGAAAGAATGGCAACAAAGAAGGTAGATGCATTGGAAGCAAAAGTAGAGCAAATCAGATCAAGCATAGAAGAAAGGTTCGCCACCATAAAAGATGAGTTTTCATCGATAAAAAACTGAATGAGGTATCGATTCGATAGCCTTGAGGAGATGATAAAAAGGCTCATTGAGATGCAATCCAAGACCACGCAAATGACTCAAATTGCAAACCCTGACCAAGAATTAATCAGAGAATCCTTGGCCAAATCCAAAGGGAAGGAGGTCGAACAAGGGGACCGCGAGGAAGAAAGCATCTACCATAAAGAGCTCCCCGTAGAACTCCAGAAAGGGATGGACTAGAAACTTCTGATGGAGGGGGTAGGCCAAAAATTGGAGAAGGGGTTATGTCGGCGACACGGAGGAGCACGAATAAGGAAGGAGAGAAGCGAGAGTAAGGTATGGCTATGACCGAATGAAGGAATTTCACCCTATACACATGGGATAAAATGTTGGAGGGATAGAAAGTTGGGGTGGCAATGCAAGGGTGAGGAAGCTGAAGATGTCGATCTTTGAAGGGGAAGATACACACAGTTGGTTGTATCGGGTGGAGGGATGCTTTGCATTAAATTGGTTAATGGGGGAAGAGAAATTTATGGCAAAAGGGTTATGTTTGGAGCGAAAGGCCTTAGCATGTTTTCAGTGCATGAAGGTGAGGTAGTTGATCCGTTCGTGGGAGGAGTTTAAGGATTGCTTGTTAGAATGTTTATGAGTCATTCGGGTAAGAGTCCTAGATAAGCACCTGTATACTTGGACTCAAGTGAGGATAGCCATAGAATACAGAGAGAGGTTCAAGCTATTGACGAGGCGGCTAAAGGTATTTCTATGGCAGGATTAGAGGGAAACTTCTTAAAGGGCCTAAAGCCCAACATTCGAGCAGCCCTCCGATCATTGAGACTGCGGGGGTTGAGGGAGATGATGAAGCTCATCCAGATGGTAGAAGACAAAAAATACGCAAAGAAGACTAGCAAAGGCGGCACCACAGGAAGATTACACGAGAAGGCCTCGACAGTCATGGCAGCAAGGACCCCAGACGGTGTCGTTTTATAAAAAGGTGCCAGATGAGAGGAATATAGGGACCTAGGGCAATTTCAAATGAATCACTGAGGCAGAGGTGCAAGATATGAGAGTGATGTTTCCAATGTGACGAGAAGTATGTCTCAGAACACCATTGTAAGAAGTGTGCGCTTCAGATCTTTTTAGTTCAAGAAGGGGAAGAAACAGATAGCGAGGAGTCGAAGGAAGACGCGGTGGAGGAAGAGAAGCATTTGCACTTAGATGTAACAAAGGCGTCCCTCAATTCAGTAGTGGGATTTACTTTGAATCACACTACGAAGGTGAGGGAACGGATCGAGCTATAAAGGTGAAGAAACGAATCAAGGAGCAACCGATTGTGGTGTTTGTGGACAGTGGGGCCACACATAATTTCATCTTAAATCAAGTTATAGATCAGCTAGGGTTGGAGCTGGTAGATACAGGGAGCTTTGGGGTCATGATGGGGAGGGTGAAGGTGGAAAACAGTCAAAGAATTTGCAATGTATTTGTTCTGACACTACATGACCTATAGGTGGTGGAAGACTTCCTTCTCTTGGACTTGGGCAGCACTGATGTGATTTTGAGAATGAAGTGGTTGCAGGCACTTGGGGATATGAAGGTGGAGTGGAAATCCCTAACAATGGAATTCGAGCTGGAAGGTGGGAAGGTGATGCTGAGAAGAGGTGTTAGCATATGAAAAACCAAAGTCTCACTCAAAACCATAGTGAAGATGATACAGAGAGCATGATTAGGCTATTTGGTGGAGTTATAGAGAATAAAGGAGATCCAAGATCCCAAGTTAGATGAGTTTCACGAGGGTGTTCAAGAGTTTTCTGACATCTTTTAGAAGTTGAGAGGATTATCACTCCCGAGGGAGCATGGGCGTGCCATTATCTTGAAGAAGGGTATCCTTCTTATCAATGTAAGATCATATCAGTATCATCAGATTCAGAAGAATGAGATAAAGAATTTGATCAGAGAAATGCTCCAAGTCAGGATTATCAGACTCGGTGTGAGCTCCTTCTCTAGTTCAGTCCAATTGGTAAAGAAAAAAGATTTCTACATCTGTGATTAATGAGCTGCTAGATTTGTTTTATGAGGTAGTCATTTTCTCGAAGATCTATCTGAAGTCGGGATACCAACAGATGATCTAGCATATGTGCACCTGACAGCATTCGAGACATATGAAGGGCATTAATTGTTCTTGGTAATGTAGTTTGTCCTCACCAACGCCCCATTCCAACCACGTTTCAGTTTCTCATGAATCAGGATTTTCATCCTTACCTCAATAAATTCACCCTAGTTTTTTTCGACGGCATTATAATCTACAGTCGTATAGAGCAGGAGCATTTGGGAAGCTTGAGGATAGTCATGGAGAAGATGGGTGGAGTACTAGTTGTGCGCCAACTTGAAGAATTACATTTACAGGGGGGCATGTGGTGACCAAAGCGGGAGTAACTGCGAACCAGTCAAAGATTGAGGCTATAATGGACTGGCCTTTACCAAAGATTTTGAAAAGTCTCATCAGATACTATCAGAAATTTGTGAGGGGGTACGGCACGATAGCATGGCAGTTGATGTAACAGCTGAAGAAAGATAATTTCAAGTGGGGGGGGGAAGCAACAATAATGGCTTTTGAACATGTAAAGAGAGCCAAGATCACTGTTCTGGTATTAGCATTTCCAGACTTCAGTAGACCATTTATGGTAGAAATAGACATATCAGAGTACAGATTGGGAGCAGCACTCATGCATAACTAGCGGTTGATTTCCTACTTCAACCAGGTGCTCACCAATAGGGCAAGACTCGAGTTATTATATGAGCTAGAGCTGACGGTTATTGTCTTGCCCATTCAAAAGTGGCGGTCATACCTGTTGGGACGACACTTTATAGTAAGGGCAGATCAAATGAGCTTAAAGTATCTTTTAGAGCAAAGGGTTGTGACTGAGGAGCATTAGAGGTGATTATCCAAGTTACTGAGATATGATTTTGAGATTCAATACCAAACAGAATTGGAGAATAAAGCCGTAGTGCACTGTCGAGAAAGGTAGAGAAGCCACAGCTGACAACATTATTGGTACCCTTGGTCTTAAATTGGTAAGCCCTAAGATAGGAGAGCGAGCAGGATGAAGGGTTGAGGATAATACGAGTAGAGTTGCTACAGAATAGGAACAGTCATCCAAGATATGCATTTGGGGGGCAGCAGCTACTCAATCAGGGGTGATTTGTGTTATTAACGATATCGAAGTATATCCCAAACTATTGCAAGAGTTTTACGGTAGTTCAATTTGGAGACACTCAGAAATGCATAAGACATATATTCGTCTATCAACAGAGCTTTATTGGGTGAGGATGCACAGAGATATAAAGGGCATGGTGGCAAGGTGTAATGTGTGCCAACAACACAAGTATTCGATCATGGCGCCAAGAGTTGCCACAACACTTAACTTTACCGGAGAAGATTTGAGAAAAAGTTATGATAGATTTTATAAAGGGACTGTCATGATCAGAAGGGTTTACAGTAATCTTAGTAGTAGTGGATTGTCTGAGCAAGTATGCCCATTTCATTTCATTATGATGCCCTTATACTGCAGCTTCAATCGCTAGGGTGTTCATACCGGAAGTAGTCTATTTGCGATGTCAGAATTCATTATTTCAAACAAAGACAAAGTGTTCCTTTGCCAATTATGGAAGGAGTTACTCAGGTTACAAGAAGCAGTCCTTAAAAGAAGCACAACATATCATCCCCAGACAGATTGCTAGACGGAGCTTGTCAAGAAAGGCGTGGAGAGTTACCTACGTTGTTTCGTGCCGGATACGCCGAAGCTTTAGGTCAAGTGGATCGCGTGGGTTGAATAGTAGTATAATACTTCGTACCAAATTGTAGCATAGACCACCCCTTTCAAGATTCTATATGAACGGGATCCACCTAACCAGCTACATTATGGGCAGTAGTACACTGATATCCAGTGTCGACCATTACTTGGAGAAGACAGACAAGATATTGGAGAAGCTCAAGAGGTATCTACTGAGACAGATCGTGAAAGAAAAGCAGATGGATATAGGAGAGAGATGCAATTTGCAACCAGAGACATGGTTTACTTGAAACAAAGGCCTTACAGGCAGAAGACATTGGTCAGGTGGAGTGAAACTTTCTTCATGATATTTTGGACTCAATGAGGTGACGACAAGCATCGAAGAGTGGCCTACCATTTGAGGTTATCACTATCATTATCACTACATCCAGTCTTCCATGTTTCGCAGCTGAGGCGTGTTATCAGAGCTAATACACCCTCATCTTCACTACTTCCGCCATTGATAGAGGACATGAAGGTAATTCTAAAACCTTTAGAGGTCGAAGGACTGCACCAAGGAGAGGCTAGAGCAAAAGAGATACTGATCAAGTGGAAAAATCTGCTAGATTATGAAGTGATGTGGAAGGCTTAAGAAAAGATCTAAAAATAAATTCCATCATTCAACCTTTAGAACAAAAAACTTCTTTGGAAGGGGAATGTAGATACACCTGCCCCTATAGGTGGGAGAGCCGATGGGGGAA
>NW_018251180.1:57927-60870 GCF_001263595.1 Phalaenopsis equestris | reverse complement strand
TGGGGGAGAGCGCCCATGAAAAACACCCCCCCCCCCCCCCCCCCAAGATGAGTCGCAGGTTCATGAAAAAAGACCGGCTTCGACCGACAAGATCCAACCAGACCAGCAAGCCTGGCCTATAGAAGCAGAAACCACAAGAGGGCATGCAGATGACTTCAGCGCTCGAGTGGGACCCACATAGGCTTTAATCGCATACAAGAGGGGAATTAAACGACATTTTGAGAGAAAGTTTGAATGGCTTTTGGAGAGTATTTATGAGGATTAACTGGCTAGGGTTTGTTTTAGATTTTGAATTGCTACAATTATTTTTCTCTTGGTGTTTCTAACGATCTCTAGAATTTGTGGAGATGATATACCTCTCGAACAGTAGATCAACATTGTATCTTTTTTTTTTTTTCATTGGTATTAATAAAATCAGCCATCATTTGAGTTCTCAAACATCTCTATTGCAATTTATCCGTTGTTTGTTTGTTTTTTTTTTTTTCATCCAGGTTGTATCACAAACACGTGTAGCTAATGCTCCAGCCATATACAACCCAAACTAAGAAATTGACTCCCAACATTTGTCAAAAGTGTAGGGTTATATGCATATGAAATACACAAATTTTAGATAAGATAAATTCAAAATTTATTCAAATTTTTATACCCAATTTTTCGCAACATTCAAAAATAATTATAAGTAATTTTATAAATTTTATATTTTATAATGATCATTTTGATATATATATATATATATATATATATATATATATATATGTTTTTTTTAATTTATGCATAATAATTGCTAAATTTTAGACTCAAGATTTTATGAAAGGAGACAAAATCACCCAACCACTAGGCCAAATACTTAGCACAAAATCTAATCATATAAGTAATTATTAAGTACTAGCTTCCATAAATTAATTTAGTTTTAAAATCAATTAATCTAAATTTTAATGTTAGTATAAATATAACATGGACTATTATCCTGTAGATGTGGATGAAATTCTGGAATCCCTACTTTGCTAGGCATGCAACAATGGATTAAAAATGAATGGCTAAAATTTCGTTTAATGAAAGTAGAATAGGAGAGGAAAAAGGTGAAGAAGGGAAATCATGGTTTTGAGGAGAAAAAAATCCAATTTTTTATATTTCTTCGGCGAATAGATATTATATTAAATTAGTAGATTTTGAAGCTCATATGAAGAGCTATTTTGAGATAAAAGCTTAATTTGAGATATTTGTTTTAAAATTTAGTAGAAAAGAAAATTTATAAATTGAGAGATGTATATCTTTTAAATTGTTTATAGAAGAATGAAGACCCATAGTGATGATCGAAATGAAGCTTGTCCTATCATCAAACGCCAGTTGGTTAAGATGCTCTATTTTTAATTCATGAAGAAAAATTTTACCTATATTTTATCTATTTATAAGTATTATAAATAACCGTTGGAGAAAAAATCTATTGTTCAAAGTGCATGTTAATGTCCTACCATCATGATAAAATGAATATGCAATTTTGTTCAGAATGGAAAACATGTGTTTAAAGCATTAAAAATATGTTAGCATTTTACTAAAAAGTTGAACTTTAAAAACAAGGGCAAAATTACATTTATAAACTAAAAATTCAATCACAAAATTAACTACATGTGAAAAAGGAAGGTTACATGTACTCAAATGTTAAAAATGAAAAGAAAAAATTATAATAACTTTTACATGTAAAACAAAAAAGCAAGCCCATATAAAGAGAAAAAGATCCTCAAATTAATATATTTATGATAATTTGTAAAGATAAGGCAACAGAAAGAGCCCACGGAGGCAAAAGGGTTCTAAAAATTGATATGTTAATGATAAATTGTATAGATATGAAAACAAAGATAAGCTTATATGAAGGTAAAAAATGTTTTTAAAGTTAATATGCTTATGGTACATATATAGATAAGGCAATAAATATGAGCACTTACGATGAAAATAAAGTCCACAATATGTGGCTTTCTATCTTATGATCTCTAATAAATCTAGCCCCACATGTATGATATAATCCATAGTTAAAAAGATTACTTTTTCATGATGATACCTCTCTCTCTCTCTCTCTCTCTCTCTCTCTCTCTCTCTCTCTATATTGTATAATAAATGGTCGGAGGCTATAATACGAGCCCCCAGCCACCCTCATGCACCTAACCACTCAATCCCGCACTGCAAGACAGATGCACTCAGGCAGGATCGAACCCGTGACCATAACACAACTCACTGTGATCTACAACCCAATGGTCAGAAGCAGATGCACCACAAACGAGTCAGAGCGAGAGAAACACACACACACACATACATTCTAGTATTTATATTATTTTAATTAATAATATTATGTTAAAATTTATTTTAATTATATATCTTATTTACTATTAGAACATATATTATTCAGGTAATTTTATTTTATAATAATTACAAGATACTGCACTAATTCACAATGTTTACTTTAATTCCGAACATATTGGAATTCTAATTTAGAATTGTTTATTTAACAAAACTTCTACTCTCACCAGATAATATGTTGAATTTTATTTTAGGTAAAGGAAAAGATAAAGTGAGCTTTACTAATAATTATGTTTTAATCAAGTAGTTATTTTGATAAAGAATTCTGATGTATAATTTTGATGAAAGATAAAGTATGATTAGGCATGTATATGATGAAAAAAATTTCTATTGCATAAGCAAAATTTGATATTTATTAAACACAATAGTTGAAAAAGTGACAAAAAAAAAATGAATGCTTCCGCAAAATTTATTTGTGTCGATAATAAGATTTCAATGAGTTAGAAATTTATATTGAATAATTTTTTATAGTCACTAAAGTGATTAACTTTATTAATTACTATGTTTTAATAATTATAACTCATAATGAGTGATGGTAAATACAATAAATTGGGTTATACCAACCTCTATTACGCCTTTTGATTAACTGGA
>NW_018251180.1:45318-57917 GCF_001263595.1 Phalaenopsis equestris | reverse complement strand
AGAGCGGTTAAGGAGTATGATAGCATACATAGCACTAATAAAATATCAAAGCAAGCAAAGCTTGTTTAAACAATTTGATGTGCGCAGATGGCTCAAATCATGTGAGAGGGTGCAGAACAAGATATAAAGTAGCACAAAGAGGAACACTTGATAATATAAAGCACGGGAGGACTACCACAACTAATAGATCACAGTGAGTTGTGCTATGCTTGGTTAAACAATTGAATAATTCAAAGTTACATTAAGCAATTACTTTCTTTCTATTGGAAAAATGATTAGGATCTTTGCCATATTGTACAAAAAACAGGAATATATCCCTTGAAACTTGAAAACTAGAACAACTTTTTAAAAAAAATATCATTGATGAACAATATAATAGACACTTTGGTCTCAAACAAAGTAAATTTTAAAATTGACACTTCAGCATCAACATATATCATTTTATTCTCTTCTTAGGATATTGTAATGTTAAACAAGATTGGACTAACTTATTAGAAATTTTCACAATTTGTATTATTTTCTTGCAATTGAAAAAACAGACAAAAAATTATAGCCCCATTATTTAATAGAAATAAATAATCACATATAAGAGAAACATAAGACTTAAATCTATACAAACCTTAATTAAGAAAAATAAAAAATGGCCATGCATGAGGTTTCCCACCAATTCAAGATCTATGGAGAAGTTGATGTATATAATCTTTCTCCATGGATTACATACATTGTTTTACAATGTATGCCCATCACCTCCAAATCATAATGGAGACAAACTAACAATTGCTCCAAGCCTATCCTCTAGATCATGAAAAAAAAGTAGTAAGAAAGAATAACAAGCACCTGACCAATTTCACTTTCGCCATTTGTAACCAACACTGCATCACGAGCTTCTTCAATTTCTAACAGCAAAGTAGATCTAAAAATCAAACATTTGAAGATATTTCCATTCAAAGAACATCAATTTTCTCTTACCATAAGATTCATCATTCTCCTCCTTAAGCCCGCCATCCTTTGGGAGGATATTTGATGCCCCATACCACTTCCGCAACTTGGGTCCACCTAAAAGTGGCTTCCCCATAATAAAATTTCACTTGAAGCCGAATTATACACAAAATGCATCATCTTAAAGGCAAACAAAGAGTGAGCCACCTAGGCTAAGAGAATAATATGAATAATATAATAAATAGCAATCTTTTAGTCAAGAACTCCACCCACTCTTTTTGGATTAAAAATAAACTAAATACACATGAAAATTAAAGTGTAATCTACCTTAAATATACAACTAACTTTATAAATGAGCATGGAAAAAACGAGAACTAATAAAAATGAATGTAGAACGAGGATTCATAAAGCAAACATCAAAGAGTTCGGATAAGGCTGATAACGATGACGATAATGAGTTGGTGACATCAAATTATGTTATAATGTTGACTCTAATCGCTTTAATTAAAAAAAATGAAGTAGATGGAGTTCATAATGTTCACAATTGTTCAAAGGAAAAAAAAAACCTATGGGCGTATTAATGCTGATTGTGAAAAGCAAGGGACAAAGTGTGCTTACTACGCAACGAAATAGAGTCGAACAATCTCGCATGCATGTGCAATCTACTACAACACTTTCGAGCGTGTTCGGATTGGTGCTAGGGTTTTAAAAATTCAATACCAGTAAAACAGATTAGAACATGAACAGAGTTGTATAATTGCATCGGGAGCTCACCTTCGATGTAGTCAAGAATGCGATCTGTAAAACTGGTTTCTTTCTTCTTCGAGGAGTGGCAGATGAAGAAGGGGCGAGAAGGAGAAGCTCTGGAGGAAAGAGAGAAACCGTTAGAGGGAAGAATGGTGATACGGGATGGAGAAGACGGCGAGAAGAGGTGAAAGCTGGCTATTGAAGGATCGTCGCCCTTCGTAGTATTAATTGCTGAGAGAGGAGGAAAGAGGAAAAAAGTTGCCATCGCTGACTGACCATTCGGGGAGGAAGAGGAAACTAGATAAGGCGGGATGACCATGAATGGAAGCCGGTGGCGGAAGCAAAACCTTAAATAGCACCAAATTCTCTTGTACTTATGTCACACCCATACTTTACAAATCACCTTTCTATACATCTTAACGATGCTTAATTTGTAAAAATTAAATTTTGGATGCAAGTAAATGCATAAGAATTGCATGCATTGCATATAAATTTCTGAATAAAATATTAAGGGTCTGTTTGGGGCAGCTACAATAAGGCAGCTGCAGCTTATTGAATAATTTGCTGATAAGCTGATTAAAAATAATCTGTTGATAAGCTAAATGTGTGGCTATTATAAATTTTTATTTTTTTTTGAAAAGTTAAAACGCTGCCAGAAAGCTGTCACCACACCTAGATAGGTGTGAAAACACTGTTTTCAACATTTTCAAAACGCATAAGCTGCCAAAACGGAGTTTACCCAAACAAGTCGGGTGCATTTTCAAAACTTCACCGCACCAAATAAGCTGCCCCAAACGGGCCCTAAAATGGGGCATTTACCTGCTCACAACGCACATTCTTATATATTTACAAACCTAATATATAAAAATCCATATCTACATGTTCTATATGCATAGGTGACTCCCATGGGCCCATGCATAGGATGGC
This sequence comes from Phalaenopsis equestris, assembly GCF_001263595.1. Lineage (NCBI taxonomy): Eukaryota > Viridiplantae > Streptophyta > Magnoliopsida > Asparagales > Orchidaceae > Phalaenopsis > Phalaenopsis equestris. Next base: position 55,304 of record NW_018251180.1, on the reverse strand, counting down.
AAGTTTTGAGAGCCAAGAAGGCTCAACCACCTTTTTTAGAAAAAGATAGGTCACATTCGCCTTCTCACAAGGACATTACAGGCGGGCTTATACCGTATGGTCTATATTTTATTATTCTTTTTTCTCCTGTGGTTTAGAGACAAAGCGAAGGAACTTGAGAGAACGAGGATATAAATTTAGGCACTTCCCACTTTTGTTAGGGTGATTACGAATAGTCGTTTTTCAAGTTTTATGCCTACTATAGGCTAAGAATTGAGATTTAAGGGAGCAACTTCCACCACTTTCTTTCCTGATTCAATATTTCTCTCAATACAAAGTCTCTCCCATGTTATGTGAGCTCAAAAATAATATGAGACCCTACATCTTAAAAGAATTCAACACATGCATATTACTCCAATTTTTTGGATCACATCAAAAATATAATCATCAATATTGTTTTAGAGGTACAGTACACATTTTCATGCATAGATTTATGACAACAATATGCAATCAGTGTAAATATTAAACTTTTGGAATTAGATATGTAAATACAAAAGAATTTTTTGGTATGTACGTAAATTTCCTAATTAAAATGGGCAATACGCGGCTTTAAGCAAATTTATCTTTTGTCTTTATTTTGACGAATATGTTTTGTTTGCATATATTTTTATAAAGATATTCATATGAGGAATAACAAGTTTGTTTTCTCAAAATATTTATTTGAGCCATAAATCTTTTGTAATTCAATTGAATTTTAATTAGTTCCAACTTAATTGAAATGTCTTCAACCTCCATTTCATCCCATCCTCTTAATTTAATCGGTGCTTCCTACTCCCATTGACCATCCTTTGTCAATGACTGTTATTAATCTCAAAACCAGCCATGTTTAAACTCGCCAACCCGTTTACCACCAATTCCTAATAATGGTGTCAAAAATTGACTAGACACGTCAACTTGACCGGAACCTAAATTGAAAATTTCATATTTGAGTTGTCCTGAACAATTTTTAGGTCTTGTTAGGGTTAGGAATTCTTATTATTTTAATTCATTAGGTTGATTTTGGGTCAACCCACCAACACAAAATTTACTCGTCAACTCAAAATCAACTCACCAACCCGATATTGACTCAAAATCAACTCAAAACGGACCATACTGACAAGAATTGTTGTTATTTCAAGTGTTAAATGGTTTATACATATTGGATTCTGGTCATCAGGTTAAAAGAGGGTTAGTATCATGTTGGACTTTCTGACTTGTTTAATATTTGGATCAGATTCAATTCAAGTGTTTTTAGGTCTGATTGGAGTCGAACTCAATCTACAAACCTAATTTGACACCCCTTATCTCAATCAAGTCTTAATATCAATGCCCTACTTACTCTCATAGCAATTTTTTTGTGTCCATGTTCTAGTGTGATATATAAGTTAAGACATAAAACCAACAAATATGATATGAGTTTTTTTTTTTCTTGGAAAATATAAAAAATGTGTAAAGCCACATACATTGCCTATATGAAATGATTATATTATGTGAATTATATATTACAAATGATATCATTATTTTGTAATTGGAGAAGGCATTAAAATAATATGGTAATAGTAAATTATAGCATTTAATTTTCACGACAAAAATTACATAATCCTTGATATATCAAGTTGATAGAGGTTATAGTGCATGGTCATCTTAATAATTATTCATTTCTGAGAGAAGGCTAGTATATTCGAAAAATAGATATCATATGTTCATGGTTAATTGGCATTGAGTATCAATCATGTGAAGGATGTCTGATGGTTCAATTGGGAATGTTAAATGTTGAGTGAAGATCAATGATCTACTAGGCTATTCTTCTTATATTATGAGAGACCGATTACTGAGGTGAGTTCCATGTCACACATCTCGGTCTAGAAAATAAATTACCTCTAGTTTATCTCAAACTAATTAGACTAAAAAGTGAAAGACTTTTCAGCTAGTTCCTATAAGGACCCACCAAGCTTAGCTTTGCCTACAATAGTCACTGCGGACACATTGGTTGAAAAGGATATGCCCATTAAGTTCATAAAGAATAAACCATCACTTTTCTTTCTACTTAGCAAAGTTTTGACATAATTCATAGAGAGAAAAAACATAATCCAAAATAGGGAATAAAATATTACTCTGATATGATGACATAATTGCATTCATTATAATTTTATTAAATCGTAAGTTATGTCTAATTTATTATTCATAATTCATTCCTCATGTTTCTTATTTATGTTTTAGTAGATTGAATATATTTACTGAGATTAATGCTAAACTCATTTAGGGCAAATATTTCTTTGAAACTATTCTACCAAGTTACTTTATATACCATCACTCAAAGAGGAAAACTTTCGGCACTAATTATTTTTTTTAATTCATATTTTCATTTTAATCATAATATTTAGCTCAAACACTTGTTAGTTATTTAAGTGTAGCTTCTTTCATTCTTTGTCAATTAGTTTATTATTCTTTATTTCTCTGATTATCATTAATAAAATTTTATGTAAAAATTTTTATTTTTTAAATAGTTATGCAATATAATCTCACTTACAATTGTATATAAATAAAACTTTTTCTTTAATGTAATTTATTTAATTTAACTCTTAAAGGATATGAGACTATTGGCTTCAAATTTTGATGTAACACGTTTGGGACATTCGTTTGAGCTTGTGGGATTGTACTATACCATAGCTCATAAAAATCCATCTGAGTTCTCTGATGCATTAAAACACTAAGGTGAAATTCAACCCATGCAAACTCGCACCCAGATGTTGGCGCACTCGCGCTAGGCTAATGTTTGATGCCCCTACACTAGTAGTCTGGCACACCCACACCTGCCCATTTCTGGTTCACACACACTAGGGTGGCATTGACCCCACATTGAGAGTCTGAGCAATTGATAGACTCGTGCCTAAGTTTTGGCATACTTGCTCACATCCAGTGGACCCATGCCAATTTTTCTTGGCTCTCCTGTGCTACATCCAGGGCATACCCACTTTAACCTTAATATGCCCAATGCACCCGCGCTGCGAGCCAGATACCCCTGCATTGGGAGCCTGATACCCCCGCGCCACGGACACCTAGTTTTGGCTTTTAAATCCTTGAGACTAGATCAAGCCACATGGATGGTTGATCTTGATCATGGAGTGCTCTATGTGCTGCCACTTCAAAGCAAGAGCCTTGTATGCATAACACATAGGGCAAAAGCACTTTACATGGGCACTATTCCATTCTTGGTGGGGAGAATATAAATAAGGGCTGCCACTTTAGGAGAGCATCTTTAGAAAAAAGGCCTAAGATATTTCTTTGGAGAGGAAGAATATTTTATGGAGTTCTTGTCTTGGAGAGCTTGAGGAGCGTGAGAGAGAGAGAGCTCAAGAGAATCTTTTAGGAGAAGAGCTTGGTTCCTCGGTTTTTCTTTACTTCTTCAATATCTTCTATCTTTATCCTTTCTACTACTATGTTTTCTCCTAAGAAGAGAAAAGTAAAGTGAGTTTCTTAAGGAGATTCTTGAGTTTTCTTGAAGAAATAAGACTACTTCTTCATTCTAACATGGAAGGATCAAGATAAAGCAAAGAGAACGTCAGGCTAAACATCGCAAAGGTGAAAGTCTCTAAGAACTTGGTTTTCTTCCTTTTTAGTAAGCTTTATAGGTATTGTTAGAGAAAATAAGAAGTTTTTTTTGTGATGCATTATGATCCATAAGTGTTCTCCCTCAACCTTAACTCTAAATCCTAAGATATGTGGTATTGTAGTAATCCCACATTTATTTTTTTGTCAGTCCCACTCTTTTGATGGAAAGAGGGACACTTGTTTAGCCTAAAGAGTGAAGATACATTTGATATCTTCATTTCCTAGATTACAAAGATTTCTTTATGAAAACTTTTCATTTTTATGTTGAGAAAACAAAGATGGACTTCTTGTTGCATTGTGTAACAAGATGTTGGTACATTTTTTCATCATCAACCCTAGCTCCATGCGAGATTGCTAGGAGAGGCTTGATTTTTCATCAGGTATGATGCGTTTCATTTCTTATGTGTGCTCATCTCATTTGATTGTGCATTTGTTATATGGCTTGAAAGGGAGTTTTTTCTTTTAAAGACAATGGATATAGAAGCGTGTATTTGATGTGCTTAAAATTTGGAAATATGCATAAAGAATCTATATCTTTTGGTGTGTAGTTCGTATCAAATTACATAAAAAAATACTTGATTTTGATATGTGCATTTCTAAGTATATCTAAAAATGCTTAATTTATTTTTTTTGTCTGATTTGGTATTACATTATATATGAAAGACATGTTTGATTTTAATGTTTTCATTTCTAAATGTGTATGGAAAGATGTAATTAGTTTTCATGTGGCTTGATCAAAAGTGCATGCAAAAATTACGATTTGAGATGTGAGTTTTCAAATTTAGCTTGCATGAAAACATACTTGGCTTTTTCTTCCTTTAGGATTTATTCTAAAAATATAAAAACAAAACTTATATTTTTTATTACTAGTATTCATCATGTTTTCAAAACTTATTTTGAAAGTAATGCATCCATAGCTTAATTATATGTAAGGTCAAGTTTCTTAAGGCTTTTAATTGTATAAAGTTTTCATATTAAGTGGCATGTTTTAGAATTTGTAGATCCTTTGGAGTCAGGGAAGGTGACCACATCAAAGATATACATCAGCTTTAGCCACATTTTTTCACACACTTAGATGTTTGCATTAGGGCACCTTATTTAGATGCTTGTTAGAATAGGGTAGAGTGTAGTTTTTTTTTTCATATGTCATGGCTATTGTTCTTTGGTTTATGTCCTATTTAGGAATTTTTTTGTGTTGTGTCTTTACTAGGATTGAGACATGCACAGTAGTATGACAGTCTTTTTATAGAGAGCCATGTCCAATGGGAAGGAGCTGTAATAATTTGAACTAACATGTTTCCTACAGGTATTGTCTAGCTCTCCTTCTAACAAGCATAGTTCACTACATTGCATGCATATAAACTTTTACTAATCTCTATTTATTGTAGGTAGAGTCTTTCTTTTTGGCCTTTTAACATGGGTTTTATTTAGAGTCCTTAAGATCGAGTATGTACCAACAATAGTGTATGATACAGGTTTCTAAGTGCTTGATGTGTGAAAAAAACATGACGAGAACCAGAAATAATGGTGTGTGTCTCATAACCTAATTTTGAATTGATATTGATGTATAACACTAGGATCAGAGGTGTATATGCAGAGCCTGATCAACTTTTTTAGCCTTTCTAAGATATGTTATTGATCCAGTGGCACCCAATCTTTTTATTATTTATTCATTGTATGTATATATTTTCATGTTGAGTGTTGTTATTTTCGCTTAGCTTGTGGTTTGTCTGGGAGCTCATTGAATATAATTTTTAGGCTCTTTAGGGTTAAAATGTATATTTTTTCTACAAAATTACTAATAATAAATAATTAATATTAACCAAAATTTAGGATTAAAATTTCACTACTTTTAAAACTTGGGTTTTTGGGTCGTTGATAGCATTTATCATTTCCAAAGAATTATGAGAATCAATCATTTGTCCTAATGAATTTTCTTCAATCGTTTGGGGTGTTGGAGAAAAATTCATTCCAATTTGATCTATCTTCTCAAATAATGCAGCAACTTGACATGTAATCGTTGAAATAGTTTTGTTATCATGAATACTGACTACTTTCTTAGGATTTACCATATCAGAAGGCTATTGAAAATTATTTGTAATCATTTATTCAATTAATGAATAAGTTTCGTTAAAGGGTTTAGACATTAATGAACCTCCAACAGCAAGGGATCCCGCTAACCCATTATAAAAAGTTAGAATGATTAATCAGTATGGCAGAGCATGATGTGAACACTTTCTAAGGAGTTCATTAAATCTTTCCCAAGCTTTATATATAGTTTCTCCTTCATACTGAGTAAAAGAGGTAATATCATTTCTGAGCTTCACAGTTTTGTAAGGTGGAAAATACTTAGACAAAAATTTTTGAGCTAAATCTTCCCAACTTCTAATAGATCCAAGTGTTAACAAATTTAACCATATCTTAGCTTTATCCCTTAATGAAAAAGAAAAAAGTCAAAGTCTGACGACATCATTTGATACGCCAACATATTTAAATGTACACAAAGTTTTAGAAAACTTGTTAAATGTAAATTAGGATCCTCAGATGGTGTTCCTCCAAACTGATAATTTTGTACCATTGTATAATCGAAGGTTTAAGTTCAAATGAGTTAGCCTCTATAGCAGGAGTTTGAATACTTAAATGAATTTCATATATTGTAGTGTTTACATAATTTCTTAAAGGTTTTTGTAAATTATGATGTTCATTTTCAACCGTTTGATTTTCAATATTGTTTTACAATGTGTTTGTCTTCTCTTGAGAGTTATGAAGTCTTCCTTGTTTTTGAATTTTGCTAATAGTTTGTTTCAATTCAGAATCGTAAAACACTAAATTTTTAGATCCTAAACTACGCATAAACAATATAAAATTTGCAGAAAATAAAACAGCACACCAAAAATGAAAATATTTTTTTTGAATTTTTAATTTTTAATTTTTTTTTGGTTTTTTTGGTTTTTTCAGTTTTTCAAATTTTTTTTAATTTTTAATTTTAAAAACTACAATAAAAATAAAATTGTAAGTTAAAAAGTTACGTCGCACGCTCCGACAAAGGCGCCAAAAACTTGACCCAACCTGCACTTACACGTATTTTAATCTCCTTATTCATGCCAGAAAATATGTCTCAATTTATATCTAGCAGCTAGTGTGAATACTTGCAATGAGTTATGAATTATGTAATAGATTTTCATACTTGGGGTACTACGCAATTATACGTATCGTTTTAAGTAATATAGGATTTTCTTTAAAAATCTCACTATCAATCCCACGAGGAATATTGTAACCCTTAAAATCAACTTACAGAATTTTTATTTAAATTGCAATCTAAAGAGATTAAGGATTTAAAATGATATGTTTACTAAAAATTACTACAAAAAGAGCTTAAGTAGAAAGTAACAACTAAATGTAAAAGCTTAGCAAAATATAACAATGAGATTGGATATTATGGAAAACCTTTCCTCTTGCAAAGAGATTTTAATCTATGTAGGATTCAAATGATTTAAGATAAAATTGAGGTATTATGACAAATATAAGCATACATTATTCTTTACCCCCTCCTGGTGCATGCAAAGAACATTGTCGGCCGCCAAACAAAGTGTTGGTCGCCGAAATGGACATCCCGATGCCTGATATATATATATATATATAAGTATAATTTTGAAAAGTAATGTTTTAATTTTAAAAAAATACGAGATCGAACCAATCTCATATATTTAATAGTTTAAATAAACGAGCACTACACCGCAAGCGATGCATCTATTCCAAGGAATGGATACATTATTTGATAGTGAGGTTCGATTAAATAAACTATAGAATCTATGACATCCATTCTCGTGCGCGAAATAGTTCATGTTGACCGACAAATTTCCCTATTTAATATAGAAGATTAAATCGGGTTTATATTAAGTTGGGTTCTAAATTTCTCTATAGAGCCAAGTCTCTATAGTTAATTACATCTTAAGTGACTGAAGCCACTTAAGAATACTCTCGATTCAGATTTTTTATTTTGCCTCCAAGATTTTCTAAGTATAAGTTTTCAAGATTGGACATTGGAAATTCAAAAGGGAATAAATCAAAAGTGGAACAATTATTTTCAGAAATCCAAAGGAATGAAGGTAGGAGATGTCACTAATTTGAGAGAAACCCCGGTGACTTCTCAAGCTATCATATTTGTTTGGCTTTAACTTTGAAAAGATGTTACTTGATGTTTCATCCTGTTAGTTTTATTTACTCAGAGCTTGTACTTGCATGACACAGTCATACAAATAGCCGGGAAGATAGGAGGGTTTATGTTGTAGAGAACGACAATCTCAGAGCCTAAGTCAAGTTAGTACTTGAATTGCACAACGTGATTGTGCAAAAGCCTAAAAGATGAGTTAAGGACTTACACTGTATTAGAAGGACTACCTCGAAATCCTATGACTCTTTGTTTTAAGTTAAGGAGAGATTTGTAGATGGTGATCATGTTTGCTTTCTCGAAGATGTTCATCTATATATTCTTGTCATGTTGCCCATGGTGTTAGCTTCAAACTCCTCATTAAAGTGACAGTCCTAGGATCTAAGGTTCAAGAAGTTTTATCATCTGTGTTTCAATGCAAGTTTTGTTGTTGTGCAAGTATTATGGGGGGGTTAAAGTTGATTAGAGCGACACCGATTAGTATCCTACGGTTCCCTCTTTTGATTAGGATCTCAATTTTCTTTCATTCTAGTACCACTATTTTCTTTTGAATTTATTTAGTCTAAACGAGCTGTTAAGCTCATTTAAACCGGGGAGATCTCGTTAGCAACCGTGGGTTATCTCATCTGAGGGACTCTTGTAAATTTAAGATGACGTATTGTGAAGTTTTTTTTTGTTGTTGTATTTTGAAAATGCTGTTTAATTTTGAAAATAGATTTGTAATTTACAATTTGAAGAGTTTTGCAAGCAAGGTAAATAAATGCAGGTAAAACAATGTTGTGTGCAAAGTAAATAAATAAGATTGCAATGTATAAAATATAAATGTGTATCTGTCATCTTCTCGCTACTCCCGCTGAAATGTTAGCATTCACAATCATGTATATAGGCATATGTATATGTTTTCATTGTTATTTATTATTTATTTATTTTTAGTATTGTATGTGTATGTGTATATACATATTCATTATTTGTATTTTTTTGTATGTATATATGTTGTATGATTATTTAAATTTTATCTATTATTATTGTTATTATTTATTGTTATTTATGTATGGTGTCATTCTTATTATTATTATTTGTGTCGTTGTTATTGTTATTTATTATTACATATATATTATAATTATCATCACGTTTATATTATATATATTATTATCAATTTATCATTATTTATGTGATTTTTTTTCTTATTATTATTATTTCATCATCATCATTATTATTGTATTATCCTTATATAATATTATTGTTATTACTTATATATTATTATCATGTATATTATATTATATTATATTACTGTTTTTATTTTTCTTATTCACTATTAATATTATTATCACTTTTGTATTGTTATTAATTTATTATTATCTATATAATATTAACAATATTGTTATTATGTATATATGTATGTATTATTATTAATATTTAATGTTATCAATGTCGTTGTTGTTGTTGTTGTTATTATTATTATTATTATTATTTTACTATTATTATTATTATTTAATTATATTTCTATATAGTCATATCTATTATTATTTATCATTGTTATTATTATTATTATATCTTTTTTATTTATACTATTATTATTATTATATACTATTATCAATCTATTATTATTTACATATTATTATCATTATAAATAAATACTATTATTATCACTACCTATATATTATTAATATTATTATTGTTATCATTGTGGTATTTTATTATTTTTATGTATATTATTATTACTATTTAAATATGTATACGTGTTATTATCATTATTATTATATGTTATCATTATATATTATTATTATTGTTACTATTATTATTATTATATCATATTTAATATTTACATATACATATAATTACATAATATTATTAGTTATTATAAGATATTACTATTATTATTACTATTATTATTATTATTATTATTATTATTATTATTATTATTATTATTATTTACAATTTGAAGAGCTGGTGTAGTCTTCATAATTAATAACCCCTACTACTGTAACTCTGCAGTTAGCAAATCATTCAATAACATACCCTAAAGGAGTTATAGAAGATGTCATAGTGAAAGTGGATCAATTTATCTTTCCTGTTGATTTCATTGTGCTAGATATGGAGGAAGATAAAGAGATACCTATCATTTTGGAAAGACCTTTCCTAGCTACAGGAAGAGCAATGATAGATGTGTAGAAAGGGGAATTAA
>NW_018251180.1:37397-44940 GCF_001263595.1 Phalaenopsis equestris | reverse complement strand
TATGAAAGAGAACTGCAAACCCAGGGCTAATCCTCAAAGGAGACTGAATCTTGTTATGAAAGAAGTTGTTAAGAAAGAAATTTTAAAGTGGTTAGATGCTGGAATTATCTACCTTATTTCAGATAGTGCATGGGTTAGTTCAATTCACCGCGTTCCTAAGAAAGGAGGAGTAACTGTAACTGTGAATGAAGACAATGAATTAATACCTACTAGAAAAGTTACAAGGTTGTGAATATGCATTGATTATATAAAATTAAATCTTGCCACTAGAAAAGATCATTTTCCATTACCCTTTCTAGATCAAATGCTGGATAGACTAGCTGGGCATAAATACTTTTGTTTTTTAGATGGATATACTGGTTATCACCAAATACAAATATCTCTTGAGGACCAAGAGAAAATAACTTTTACTAGTCCTTATGGTACTTTTGCTTATAGAAGGATGCCCTTTTAGTTTATGTAATGCCCCTACTATATTTCAAAGATGTATGATGACAATTTTTTGTGATTTAATTGAAAAAGGTATTGAAGTATTCATGGATGATTTTTCAGTATTTGGAAATTCATTTGACTCATGTTTAGAACATTTATCTAAAGTTCTTAAGCGCTGTGAAGAAACAAATTTAATCCTTAATTGGGAAAAATGCCAATTTATGGTAGCAAGAGGAATTGTATCAGGTCAACAAATATCAGAAAATGGTATGGAAGTAGATCCTGCTAAAATTCAAGTGATCTCTAATTTACCTTATTCAACAAATGTAAGGGAAAATAGGAGTTTTTTAGGACATGTTGGATTCTACAGGCAATATATTAAAGACTTTTCAAAGATTGCTAAGCCTTTATGTCATTTACTGGAGAAAAATGCAATTTTCAATTTTGATAAGGAATGCCTAAAAGCTTTTAACTTTTTAAAAGAAAAATTAATCGCTGCACCAATTGTAGTTTCACATAACTGGGGAAAACCTTTTGAATTGATGTGTGAGGCTAGTGATTATGTTATAGGAGTTGTTTTAGGACAAATATATGATAAAAATTTCAAAGTATTTTACTATGCTAGTAAAACTCTTAATGAAATTCAAATTAATTATACAACAATTAAAAAAGAGTTATTAGCAATAGTATATGTTTTAATAAATTTAGATCATATTTAATTGGAACTCATTGTGTAGTGCATACAAATTATTCTGATATTAAGTACTTAATGAAAAAGAAGGATGTTAAACCTAGACTTATGTTGACCTCACTTTTGGTTGAGGTTTAATTTTTCCTCTTTAGTAGCCTAAGGTCTAGCCATAGGACTTTCCTACTGACTATTCTTAGAAAACTAGAAAAGGAACCCTCACCATTAGAAATTCCACACTCCTCTTTACTCAACTTGAAGTTCCACATATTGGTCATAACCTCTAGCACTTAGTAGGTTAGGTCATTATGGGGGAACTCAAGATGAGTCACCCTTAGGACTGCTGGACCTTAGGGTTGACCCTGGGTGTTGGTCTAGGGCTAAGACACTCACTTGCAATCACTTACACTCACAATAACTCACTAACCAAAACCTAAACTTCTGGGCTTTGGTCCCTTGATTGTCTTGGGATACTCATGTAGGTGGTCCCCTAAACACATTGGCCCTAAGCTAGGGTTTAGCTAAGATAGTTGCATAGAGGACCCAAAATGGGGCTTCCATTGGTCCATGGCTTATTAATGGTGGTTGGTACTCCAACTCTACCAAGATACCCAACCTACCCTTTTGCCCCTAATTTTCCCCAAATTACCTAGATACCTGTGGGACCCCAAATTTGGCCAAAATTCCCAAATTTACTCAAAATACCCAACTTGATTCAAAAATCATTTCAAACACTTTGAAAACATCCAAACTACCCAAAATCACCAAAATCTGCCAAATTAACAAAATACCCCTCCTTGCCCCAAAATTCCAAAAAATCCCAAAAATTTCCAAAACCTCCCATATATTCTCAATTTAATTTTTCTCACCTATCACATGGCCCATATTGGCTAATTTGATCATCTTTGATCAAAACCCATAAATTGCTCTGAAAACACCCAAACTACCCAAAATCACCAAAATTGACCAAATTACCAAAATACCCCTCCTTACCCCAAAATTCTAAAAATTCCTAAAAATTCCAAAAAATCCCAAAATGTCCCAAAACCCCCCAAATATTCCCAATTTTATTTTTCTCAGCTATAACATGACCCAATTTGGCTAATTTTGGCCATCTTTGATCAAAACCCCAAAATTGCCCTCTAAAGGCCCATATTTTCCCCAAATCACTCCTAATGTTTATCAAATTGGTCTCAATTTACCCCAATTTAAATTCTAAACTTAAATCCACTCTTGATGTGACCAATATAGACCAAATACAAGCTCAATTATTCTATCATTTGAACCCAATTTTGATTTAGATCAAAACCACAATTTTGGCCCCATGACTTGGTTCCACCAAATTGAACCCTTGGCCTACTCCATTTGCCACAATTTATGTTGAAAAATCTTCATAGCATCCCCATACATCAAACTTGACCTTCAATTGGCCTTGGTAAGGCCTCAATTTCATTTGATTTTAACCTAAGTTCAAAAGCCCCAAATTTGCCCCAAATTGGCCATGTCTCAAATCTCACCAAATTGATGGCCTTAGCCCCAAAATTTCCACTCCATCCCTTCATAAAAAATATTCAAAACATCTCCCTTGATCATTTGAACCATTCAATTTGGACTTAGCCCAAGGCTAGCCTAACCTAGACCCATGTCTAGACTAACATGCCCAAATTGACCAAATTTCAAAAATCCCTCAAATTGACCTACCAATTGAACTCAAAATCACTTCAACCCTTCACCAAAAATCTTCATAACAATCATCTACACAATGTTGATCAATCAATTGGGTCAATTAACATGGCTAACCTAGTCCAAACCAAAGCTTTGATCACTTGAACCCACATTGAACCCATGCATTAAAGATGGCCTAACTACCCCAAAGTCACCAAATTAATAACTCCACAACCATTAGTTGGACCATAGTGACCAGCTTAAACCTCCTAAAACCACCTAAACTAAGCCATGGATCAAAGGTCCCCTAAATTAAGGGATTTCATGCCATATCTGCTTAAGCTTAGGATTTTTTTGCCAAAACAAAGCCTAAATACATTAAGTTGCTGTGACATATTCCCCTGGCTCACCTGACCTCCCTAGCCATCTCCCCTGGCCGGCCGCCCAGCCTAGTGGTCGGAAAATGGCCAAATTAAAGCTTAGAGCCTCTCTGCCCTCCCCCTAGGAAGCAGATCTGCCCTCCACCTAGGAAGCACATTTCACCCCCCAATTGGCCATGACAGCAAGCCTAAGGCCATTTTTATAAAAAGCTCCCCTCCACGGCCATGGAGAGAGAGATGAAAATTCCTCTAAGAGACTTCCCCAAATTGATCCCAAAGCCTTTTTGAGACCTCCTCAATGCAACCCAACCACCACATTGCCCTGAATCCCTTTGTTGGAGCCCAATTTTTTAGCTTAAAACCTTGCCGGAGACAGGACAAAGCCCTCCACACCTCTAAATTCCACCAAACTCAAATTAAACTCACCCACATCTTCACCACATTGAGAGAAGCCGAAGTCCTATCAAATACCCCTTCCACAGAGCCCCTAGCATACCTCTAGACCAACACCTAAAATTGGCCTTGGTTGAATTTGAGTCTAGGCATTTCACTAAGACCAGAGGCTCAATCTCTATACTCCTTGAACCTCAATGAACGACCAAGACCCTCTGATTGAAGCTTCACTTCTCAGAGCCAAGGTATAAAACTTCTTCTCCTCTCGAGCCTATTTTGATTCTCCATTTAAATAGGCTTGATTTAGTTGTATGATTACTGTATGGATATGTTTCTCACTTAGACACGAGTTCATAGGATCAAACCCGAGATGATTTGGTTAAGTCTAGGCTAAGATCTTAGGGTTTTAGTGTGGACGGTCACAGGATCACTCTATTATCCGGTATGAGGAGGGGGAGCCGTCCGATCGCGCGTGTATCGGATGGATGGAGGAGATCAAGCCGAACAGAGTTTCCTTACATGAACCGCGGGCCGAGTCAGCGGCTACGTGGATGGTGACGTCCAACCAGAGTGCGCCACGCGTGCCTTCGGAGCTTCCTAGGATCAAGTTAGCGCCGCACGTTTACATAGATAAATAGGGAATTTAAAAAAAAATCAAAAAATAGCCCTATTTTTAAAAATTCATATCTTGGTGTAGAAAAATCATAAAAATAAAATTAAAATACCATCTTGCTCAATGAACAGAGGAGAACAATGTGGAAATGATTTGAAGTCCATTTGATGCATATTTTATTTTTAATTAATTAAATACTGATTTGGATGTTTTGATTCTCCATGCATGTAATAATCTCACCATGGCTTAAAATTTTAGCATGTTATTGTCTCTGGCTTAGGGAACAATCTCTGATTTTTCCAAAGTTAAAGGAGGTCCCTAGACAGAGAATCATATTTTTCAAGTTTAGGTCCCTAGATAGAGAATCATATTTTTCAAGTTTATGTGCATTATTTTCTTAAAATAATCATGGAAATTAGCATGTTTCTTAGAAAAATCCATGAAAATTTTGGAAGGTTTATGATGATTAGAGAGTCTTTAAAAAAATTTGTCATGAGCCGTCATTCAAAATACACCTAATCTTTACAAACCCTAAATTACTAAGATAATCAATTTTGAAAAATACAAAGAACAAAATGACTTGAGTTTTGATCTCCACTATTGTTTAGGATCCAAAGAACTCACCATAAAAATTTTAAAGCATTTTGAGTTCATTTGGTAACTTAAGTTGATTTTTAAAGATAAATAACATTTTTGGCACTTAAATGATTTTTAAAAATCAAAATATAACTCAAAAATTCATAAAAATGGGTTTTTTTAGTTCTCTGTGATCAGGGGTATTTTCTAAAAATAAAATGGTATTTAAAATAAAAAATTTCATTTTTTAACCTATTTTAAATATTTAAATAATTAAAAATCCATAAAAATCACAAAAATAATAAAATTCATGAAAATGTTCTAAATTGCTTCCTAATCACTTAGGAATAATTAGAATATTTTCTGATTTTCTAAATAAAGATACTGAATTTTAAAGCTTTTAAAAAAATTTTAAAGGCTAAAAATGGGTTTTCACTAAACATAATTCCAATAAATCAATTAAAACTCAGAAAAATATTAAATTTTCTTCTCTGAGTTCTCTGACCTCGGGAAGATTTTTCAAAAATACTAAACTTAATTTTTCCCATTTAAAATATTTTATATTTAATAAATACACCAGAATTTAAATTAATTCTTAAAATTCAAATAAAATTCAAAAAATCATGAAATTTAGTTCAAAGGCTTCTCTAGTCTAGTTCTAGCTCCAGTAAAAATTTTAAGAAATTAGGATTTACCTTGGTCAAGTTAGGAATTTTCTTAGAAAAATTCTATTTTTACATGAAAATAATTATATAAATTAAATTAAATTTTCAAAAATCATATTTTCTCCTTTGATGTCTTAATTACCCCATGAATGAGGTAGGATAAATATTTTAAAGTCATTTAAATTGAATTTTACGAATTATGAAGTGTTAGAGCCTTAGGGGCAAATGTGTAATTTTGGAAATTTAGCCTTAATTAACATTTGGGCTTAATTCAAGGAGGGAAATGGGCAACCTCTGATCTTAATTTGGATGTTTGAAATGCAAGGGGTTAATTGTCAGAAACCAACCTCACTTTCTTAATTGAAAAGATAAGTTAATAAATTTCTAAATTATTAAAATTTAGAAGTTTATTAAAATAAAATGAACCCAGGACTTAGGGGTATGACCTTTGAAGTCAATAGTTAATCAATTTAATAATCCTATTTTGATTTTTAAAAAAAATTCAAATCATGAATCATGACCACCTAAAGCTTAACCTTTTCAAAACTAACTAAGACACTCACTTAGGTCTTGAGGGCTTAATAGTGACTTAGGTTAAATCAAGTTTCATTTAAATGAGGATTAGAAAAGTAAATATCAATTAAAACTAAGACGTCTTTCAAACACTATAACCCTATTTAGGACCAAAATTTGGTTAAGTGTTCCAATAACACTAACTTGCCTCTTTAAGGGTCTTCACCCACATAATCTTCAAAATTAAATTACAGATGATAATTACCTTACTCTTAGAGATAATTGAGACATCAATGCTCATTGAACACTAATGGTATTTACATGATGACTTATTAAGCAACATAATAAGTTTAAAAAAATTCGGGATTTTCCACCAGACAACGAGAGAGTAGCACGGACCTACTTGTTTCTCTAGATCTGTTGGATACCTCGGAGATCTACTAAACTTAATATGTTTTGCTTGACAAAGTCTTCCTTAGTTAAATTTCTAAGGACCCACCAAGATATGACATAGGGTTAGGAAAACTACCAAAACCTTACTTTTTTTGCCTCTATATAAATTGCCCTGACATACATTTTAAGTTTCAGGTGGTGGAACGAGAAGACTCGTCAGGTACGCTTTTACATTTTTTCGTGACATTCAAAATATAAAAAAACTCAAAATTTAATCACAAACATCACACAAAACTACAACTTCAACTAAATTAAGACATCTATATCGGATGATCGGGAATTCCTCGAAGGAGGTAACCTACGATTGCTAACAAGGTTTCCCACGATCTAAATGAAATTATGGAACTCATTAAGTTGAGTTTAGTAAATTCATTTGGACTAAGTGAGTCTAATAAAACATAGTGGTGCCGGAACGAGGGAACCGTAGGATCCGAACCGGTGTCGTACTAATCAACCTTAATATGCCCCCATAAAATTTTAAGAACTTTAACCATAAGGCCACCTGATTTAACATCATAACTTGAAATACTAGAGAACTCAAACTCGTCGCAGCAAGGAGCTTGGAGCTAGCATGGTGGGCAGCACGACCATCTTCAACAGCAAAACCTGTCTTCCTTAACTAAACCAATCTTCCTTCCTTAGATATAAATAATAAAGTCGTAGGACTTCGAGGTTGGTTTCTTATGCAACGTAAATCCTCGCCTCATGTTTAGACTTTTGTACAACCCTGCTATACAATATAAGCCCTAGTTCGTCTTAGGATTCCAAGGTTGTCGTTTGTCACGACCCAAACCCTCACATCTTCCAGGCTATTTGTGTGATAAAGTTTCACACGAATGTAAGCCCTAACCAATAAAATTGGCAAGATGAAACACCTAATATTTCTCCTCAAAATTGAAGCCAAACATTAGGATAGCTTGGGAAGTCACCGAGGTTCCCCTCTGGATCCATGACATCCTTTAGTTCTTCCCCCTTTGGACTCTACAACAAAATGTTCTAAATTTAGACCAATCCTCTTTCACACCTCTACGTCCGATCTCATTAAAAAGTCATACCCTTTGAAATTTCTAGAAGATAATATTTTTTTATCTTTATCGAGAGTCTTTTTAAATGAGTTTTGTCATTTAAGATGTAATTAACTATAGGGGCTTGCCCTTATAGGAAG
>NW_018251180.1:35038-37109 GCF_001263595.1 Phalaenopsis equestris | reverse complement strand
ACAACTCTGGAGCCCAACGGCTCCTTACGGGCAACTCCCTCCAACCAAAAATAACGCTGACAGCTTTTGGTGACTCCACTGGGGACAAGCTTTTCTCTCCATACAAATCAAGAAATATTATCTTCACACATCAGTAATGTGTTCATGTCCCTCTTGGACCAAATTACCCTTCTTCCGTTGGCATACTTTACCCACTTCTGTCTTGGGAAGTACGGTTAACTCCTTGGACTTCGGGACTAGCTGTTCAACCATCTTTGAACAGAGGGGTTCAGAAGGCCATCTAGGACTCTTTAAATCTTCATGTGGGGTGGGATCCCCAATAGGTGTGTCGGTGGACTAGTTCTACCTGGGCATTGTCTGCCACTAAGTGGGTCCTGCACTGGATGCTAAAATATTTCACATCTCCCTTCCAAATTCGATTTGTTACTTTGCAATTTGATTTGCTACTTTGGATTTGCTACTTTGCAAATCGTGTTGTGTTGCGCGCACTTTGAAATTTTCTTACATTGATTAAATTTTACACCTCTTGATTTTTATTAAACAAAATTTTAAAATACCCATAAATTAAGACCCGCCCGGTCTACAGATCAACCTCTACTTTTAGTACTTGCACTAAAAATTACGAGGTTTTTGGCCATATAACTAACCCTGAAACTTTCTGTTTTCAAGCTTGCTACAATGGCCTACCCAACGCTGACCTTTTCTTGCAATCTGCCAACGAGCCACGAAGCCTGTAATCTTGCTCCTACCATCAAATTTGGAGTCAGATTTGAAGATCTCGAGGTCATCCTCGGGAAAGCCCCATTTGTAGTGATGAAGATCGCCGCACCAGAATTACAAGAACCGTCTGCAGAATTTAACTTGAACCACCTTCAAGACTTCCCTGCCTGCAAGAAGTCTAAAACTACTGCCGCCATGACACCTGCCAAACCTGCTAGCCTCGCTACTGCTAAGGGGAAAGAAGTAATGATTATTGAGGATCCAACTGAGGGATTAACCGTCCCACCACCAGTGTTTGAAATTGGATCAAGTTCAAGGACTGTACCGCTGACCCGAACCCAAAAAGGAACCGTAACAGAAGGGTTCGGAGGGCCATCAAAGCCCAGGCTCCCAAGGAGACACCCATTGAGGAGGAGCCTCATAAAGTTGAAGAAGTGTTACCGGAAATTTATCCACTTCTACGAGGGAATAGATTCCATCCTCTGACGGATACCGATGGATTCGAGAGTATACTTCATGGACATGGTGAGGAAGGAAAGAAATTCACTCCTATCACCCGAGTTAGTGCAGTTTTCAAAAGGCTAGCTACCAAAGAAGGATGTTCAGTTAGCAAGTTACTTAAATGAGTGGGAGATACAATTTCCCCTCGCATGAAGAAGGAAATTTTGAAGGATGTCAAGTCCACCAAACAGTCTCACAAGACAACTTGAGTGCCACCTACTCGCATCACCGTTTGGTTCCATTTAAGGAACAGAGTTGATGCCTCAGTGATTACTACTGATTATACTGCCACATGGACCGTAGGCCGTCGACCGATTAAGTCGAGTCTGGGTCTGAAAATCTTACCCATCACCCATTATGGAGACATTCCTACAATCCCAAAGGCAAAGACAAGACGATTACCTGGCACTGTAGCCGGTCTACACCACGGGGAGCATACTTTCCCTCAACATACCAATGTTTCTACTAAGACACTCTGTCCTGAGACATCATCGTCGAAAAAGAAAAAGGTATGGGTACCCAAGGTCGCTGCACCGATGCAGTCCGGTGAGCCCGCGGGACAAAAACAGGAAATGAAACTAGGGTTTAAAATATCTGACATTGTCACAACAATAGCCAGCGAGATGGAGGAGCAAGTAGAGGATGTCCATCAAGGTCCTCCAGATCTTAAAGTGATCAAGGAATCAATAATTGAAGAGAAAGTTGAGAAACTCAGGATTGAGATATCCGTGTTAGCTCGAGAACACGGAGTTTCTGTCGATAGCAACGATGAAAATTTTGATTACAATGATTACTTGGAGGAAGATTTCATAGATGTCCATGTAATTGAAACCAGAGCTGCCACATCTGT
>NW_018251180.1:21626-34950 GCF_001263595.1 Phalaenopsis equestris | reverse complement strand
AATAAATGGGTTGCCCCCAGCCATCACCGCTATGGCCACTATTCAGAGGCAATCACAAGCTCAGCAATTGGCTTCTCTGGAGATCAATCAGCCGAAAATCATACACATCACAGATGAAAGAAGAGAGGTTGCTTCAGCAAATAGAGACGAGCAACATAGAAAGGATTCTCCATCAGGTGTTATACCGAAAAAAGAATTCAAGGAAATGGTTGAACAAGTGTGGGACGCTTTAACTCAATCTAAGGGTGGTGCATTGGTTCTAAAGGGTAGACCTTACCCGGAGAAATTCAATGTCGTGCCTTTCCCCAAGGGTTTTGTGGCCCCAAACTTCAAGATATTTGATGGGACTGAAAATCCCAGACAACATATAGCACATTTCGAGCCAGTTGTGGCAACACGAGAAATAGTGAAGCTCTACTCTTCCAGTAATTTGTCAGCAGCTTGTCAGGAATTGCTTTTGACTGGTACGCTAACTTGCCCAACGGGTTAGTTAAACATTTTCTGAGTTCAAACAGTTATTTGTGAAAAGGTTTACCGGGGCACAACACCATGTCTCTATTGGAGAGCTCATGATGGAAAAACAAAAGCCTAGTGAAACATTGGTGGATTATATTTTTAGCATGAAATTTGAACCTCAGCTACAGGAACATCATGCGATTAAAATTCTACTGAAGAGCATTCATGGGCCAGTAGCTTTCATGCTCAAGGGACTCACCATCAAATCCTTCGAGAATCTACTCAGTAAAGCCAACAGTCTTCAAGAGGAAATTAAGCACATGGAGCAACACAAAAAGGCTAAGGTAACCAGAGTGTTCGAAAAGAAATCAGGAGTAGTAACAACCATCGACAAAGGAAAGCAGCCGATAAAGATACATGCAGAAGATTCTCGCCAGTCTTAATCACCAGTACGCGCAGAAACAGAGTAGTCAATCCAACCAGCAACCACCTCAAGAAGGATCACCACGAACAAGGGATAAGAAAATGTCCCTATCAGAGTGACGTAAAATGATTTATTCTTTCAAAGATGAAGCCATACCTAAAATATTCAGAAGCTTGATGAAGAAGCCAGATTTCAAATTACCAGATCTGAAGGAGCCTGAAGAGGTGGATAAGAAGAATGAACCAATGAACCAAATTATAAAATTATAGCCCATACCACCGGTTGCTTGGGCATACTATAGAAAAATGCTTTGTCTTTAAAGACTAGCTCGAAAGGAACTTTAAAGAAGAGAACATAACAATCCCGAAAGAATATTTAAGAGAACCTGAAAAAAAAAAGGTCCCATAAATAGGATTTTGGCCGAGCCAATCTCCCCAATTGATCAGTACACTGGAACAGATGGATGAAATACAATTTGGGATGAACTCAAGAGGGTCCTCAATTAAATACAAGATCCATCAAAACAATATTCTGCATATACCAGAGAAGAAGAATGGAATGAGTTTTGGAGCAAATCATCCAAGAAAATACTGAACAAGATCCAGTCTTCATCAAGACAAGCCTCCATTCAGAGTCCGTAGCATACCAAGCCCGAGATGAAGGTTTTGTCAGGAGAGTCGTCATCGTCAAGGACAAAGAAGAAGAAGAAAAGCATCCCTACAAAGATTGATAGCGCGGGGGGTAGGATAGGGGCCGCCTTTACCAGATTAGTTGTCTCAGATTCAGGGAAGAAAATCCTCGAACCCCTGACTTTGTACGATTATCTTTTTGTCCCTCCGGGGTCTTATGAATATAATGATTGTGATTTCGGCTACGTTTTAACTGTTTCTGGTGAGAACGTAACTGATTATGAGCAATCTAGCTTCAAGCTTAATCCCCAAAATGATGCTCAAATCATACTCGAGTCTGATGACTTTGTTTACAATGGCACCGACAACGAGGAGCCAATTCTCGAGCATCACGGTACACCAGTTACCATCAAATTAGATCTTACCGACAAAGAGGAAGAGACACTGGAAGATTCAACAATGATATCTCAAGAAGAAGAAATCACAAAAGTTAACTTAAGGAGCGGAAAAGTGATACCACCAAGAACAGCTCCAACATATAAATAAAAACAGATAATGACCCGTGAAGAGATACCCCCACCTCCACCAGTGGAAGAACTACATGATCAAGACAAAATCAAAGGATCATACAAAGCAGAATACAATGTGCTAGCTCATCTTAGGAAGTTGTCGGCCCGATTAAGCATCTACGACACTCTGATCCTGTCAAAGGAGATGAGAGAGTCTCTGGTTACAGCTTTGCTTGGCCCAAAAATTTGCTTAGCTCAGTTGGCCAACACATCCTCAGATGAAGTTTGTTCGTTGAAAGAATAGCCTGGGGTAACCTTCACAGATGAAGACTTGCTGCTCGTTATCACCGATCACAATCGTCCACTTTACATCTCTGTCAACATCAGCAGATTTGTGTTGTCTAGGTATTAATAGATTCTGTAGCATCTCTTAACTTGCTGAGCCACGAACATTGGTCTATTTGGATATTGAAACTCGAGAGCTTATGGCCAATAAAATGATGTTAAGAGGATTCAACCAAAAGGGAGAAAGAGCCCTCAGATCAATTACATTACTTATGAAGGTCGGAGAACTCGTGACAATCGTTAAATTTCATATCATCGATGCCGAGACCTCTTTTAACGCTCTACTGGGTCAACCATGGATTCATGAACACAATATGGTTCCATCATCTCTATACCAGTTCATCAAATACTACAAAGATGGTCAAGAAAATTGCATCAAAGGAGACCTACAACCATTTTCAGTGCATGAAGTTGGTATCCATGAAGATGCTGCCTATTATGCGCCTCCAAAGAGGATTGTATTCTCTCGCGAAGTTATCACAAACAAAGATGAAGATTCAGAAGAATTACAAAGAGGAGGCCATTCAACTCCACTTCAGCGATCTTCCACCACTCCCTTGCAACAAGTTGGTGAAAGTTCTTTTAGTTTGCGCACCCGAGGTCGAGTTCGGGGACGTGGACGAGAAATGATCAATTTAATTGTTGAACGGACTAGTCCAACAATCAAAGTTGGTGATGAAGATAGTTCTGAAGATGAGATAATGATGACAAGACGAAAGCAACCTCAGTACGAGATATCCCTAGAAGATACAAAGAGAAACGAATATAAAATAATGTATGATCAGATAAACTACTATGTGAATGCTATGACCCTTCTCCGATTCTCCCTCAAAAGGCCGAGAGTTTATTGGTCAAGGAAGTCTGTAGTGTTGGTTCAAAGCCGATCAAATTTTACCGTGCTTCTACCTCTACTGAGCTTGAAAAACATGTAAATTTGGATGATGATCCTAATGAAATAATGGAATTGCCTTTTGGTTACTTCTCGCCTTGTGTTCAAAAGTTAATTCAACAAGGACACTTACCAAAAAAAATGCCAAAAGATAAATTTCAATTTTTTGAAAAATTATGGAATGGTAAAAGTCGAACTCCAAATTCAAAAGAAGGTCTCAGATTTGGTATAGTCAGACCAGTCGATGATTCTGATTTTTGCATGACTGTCACTGGTGAGTTAGAAGAGGATTGTCTCGATATAGAGGATGACTCTACTAATCAACTAATAGAAGATGCTCCCCCAGAATTTGAGAAGGAAATTAAATCTACTGTTTATGAATTGAAAGAGATTAACCTCAGGACTGAAGAATAACCTCAACCTACATTTATAAGTTCTCTAATCAATGACGAAGAATCTGCAGAATTGATCAAACTATTAACATAATTCAAAGATTGCTTCGCATGGAGCTACGATGAAATGTCAGGACTGTCCGCAGAAGATGCAGTCCATAAACATGGAGTGGACAAGAATATAACCCTAGTAAAACAATCTCCCAGGAGAATGTGCCTTGAAATAGAACAACAAGTCATAGCCGAGGTGAAGAAATTAATAGATGCCAACTTTGTGAAAGAAGGGCAATACCCCATGTGTTTAGCTAACATTGTACCTGTTAGGAAGAAAAATGGACAGATCCATGTTTGTGTTGACTTCAGAGATTTGAACAAGGCATGTCCAAAAGACGAATTTCCACTACCCATACCAGAGATGATGGTGGATATCGCTTCAACACACTAAATTTTCTCCTTCATGGATGGATCATCAGGATACAACCAAATAAAGATGGCTCCCGGGGATGCAGCACTTACAGCCTTTAGAACATCGATTGGAATTTTCTGCTACATAGTGATGTCGTTCGGCCTAAAGAACACCAGAGCAACATATCAGCGCGCAATGATGAAGATTTTTTACGACCTCATTCACAACCAAGTAGAATGCTACGTGGATGATTTAGTCATCAAAAGTAAGATGATTTACTCATCAAAAGTAAAGAAAAAATATACCATTTGTACGATTTGAGGATCGTGTTTTAATGGTTATGACGATATGACCTTAAAATGAATCCCTTAAAGTACGCCTTTGGCGTCCTGGAAATTTCTGGGATTCATTGTCCGTCTTTGGGAAATCGAGATCGACCCGGATAAGATTAAAGCTATCTTGAAACTATCTTGACTATCTTGGAAATGCCTCCTCCTAAAACCTTGAAACAACTACGTTCCTTCCAGGGGAAGTTGGCATATATGAGACGCTTTATTTCTAATCTCTCAGGTAGGTGTGAGCCATCTCTAAGGTAGGTGTGAGCCATTCTCAGCATTAATTAAAAAGGACGCCAAATTTGTTTGGAAGAAATGCCAACGGCCTTTGAGGATGTTAAACAATATTTAATGACACCTCCTGTCTTGGCAGCCCCTATCCCAGGGAAACCTTTGATACTTCATACCGTGACCTTAGATGACTCTCTTGAAGCCCTCTTAGCCCAAGTCAATGATGAGGGTAAAGAAAATGCACTCTACTACTTGAGTCGTCGCCTAATATCGACGGAGATAAGGTACCTACCTATTGAGAAGCATTGTCTAACATTGATTTTCGTCACCCAAAAGCACCGCCAAAAAGCTTAGACATTACATGCTTTCTCATAAGATTACCCTAATCTCGAAAGTAAATCCATTGCAATATCTGATGACCTAACCAACACTCTCCGGACGTCAGCAAGATGGTCAATGATCTTATTGCAATTTGACATAACTTTTGTTCCCCTTCGTGCTGTCAAGGGACAGATACTAGCAGACTTTCTCGCTGCACACCTACTGCCAGCTGGATCCTCTCTCAACGACGAGTTACCAGACGAGCAAATACTAGAACTGGAATTATCCAGTGCACAACGCTAGGAGATGTACTTAAATGGCGCTTCGACAGCCAGAAAAGATAAAGGATCAGACACAGTTATACCACGCAAAGCAGTGATTGGTTTGATCTTTATCACGCCATAAGGGTATGTTGAGGTTCTCATACCACCTGACAAAGCCGTGCACCAACAATGAAGCAGAATATGAAGCTTTAATCACCGGATTGGGAATGGAAATCTCAATGGATATAACAAACATTTCCATCTATGGCGACTCCCAACTAGTCATCCAGTAAGTCGTCGTATAACACAAAATTTTGAAACCAAGATTAGTAGAATACCATCAGTACACGATGAAGCTCGTGGAGCAGATTCCTGATGTAACTTTCTATAGAATTCTTAGGGGAGATAATGCCCATGTCGATGCTCTAGCAAAACTTGCTAAGGAAATGACATGTCCCCTATATGATTCTATTGAAATCACAGTGCAAAAAAAACATGTCTTGTCTCAGATCGATCTCGAAACTCTACACAAGCTCGGAAAAGAAGAAGCAATAAATACAGTTGCAGAAATCAATGAAGATTGGCGCAAGCCGTTAATATAATATTTGCATACTGGAAAGCTGCCAGAAGACAAGTCTGAAGCACACCATATCAAAAGAAGGGCCATGTCTTACGCTTTGGTGGGAAAAGTTCTCTACAGAAGATCATTCGACCAAATGTGGCTACGGTGTTTGAGCAGAGCCGAAGCATAGAATATTGTCAAAGTGGTACATGCCAGATTGTGTGGTGCTCACCAATTGGGGCCGAAAATGAAAATAAAGATCAAAGAAAATGAAGATCAAAAGACTCAGGTATTATTGGCCAGCAATGATGTCCGACTGCATGAATACAGCCAGAAAATGTCACCAATGCCAAAGGCGTGGGGTGGTCTTACACCAGCCTCCGAATGTGCTACACCCAACTATTGTCTTGTGGCCATTCGAGTGTTGGGGCACTGACATAATAGGTTTGATAGACCCTCCATCTTCCAAATGACACAGGTTTATACTTGCCGCTACATATTATTTCTCCAAATGGGCAGAGCTAGTACCGTTACGTGAGGTTACGACACAGCACGTCCTTCAATTGTTTAAAGGCCAAATTTTCAGCCATTTCATAGTACCGCGAAGAATAATTTTTGACAATGGGACAGCTTTGACAATGGGACAGCTTTCAGATGCACAAAGATCAATAATTTTGTCAAAAGACATGGGATAGATTGGAGATACTCTACGATTTATTATCCCAGAGCAAATGGTCTGGCTTAAGCAATCAACAAAACATTGGTACAAATTTTAAAGAAAATACTGGATGAAAACAAAAGAGATTGGCACAACAAATATTAGAAGCCTTGTGGGCCTACCGGACGACTTTCAGGATGCTCACTAAGTGTACACCCTAATGGGTCCACGGCTGTGCCACCGCGAGAAACTAGAAATCCAGACACCATCCCTTAGAGTTGCCGTTGCCAACCAACTCACAATAGGAGAAAGTGCAAAACTCAGACTTGAACAACCAAAAAATCTTGAGGGAAAATGACTAGAAGCACAACAACATTTGGAGCTTTACCAGGCGAAGATGGTACAAGCCCATGACAAATTGGTCCACCCAAGGACATTCAAAGTTGGTGACCTCGTACTTGTGCTCAAAATGCCTATTCTTGCACGCAGTAAAATAGGTGAAAAATTCGAGCCAACTTGGGAGGGACCATTTGTCGTTGAAAAGGTCTACACAGGAGGAGCCTACCATTTAGTGGAATTTCAAGGCGAAGGCCCCATGCTACCAATAAATGGACAATATTTGAAAACTTATTACGCAACCTGAGGTTGCTTACCTTCGCTTCTTTGAAACTTTGATTGTTTTGGGGTTATTTATGTGGCCAAATGTCTATGATCGCGTCCAAATTTTGTAATTAACCTTAGTATAATAAAAATTTTGAGAAAAAAAATTAAACTTCAAATTTCCTCCTTTCCACTTTTGAGTATAATGTTCCACCAAAATTTAAACAAAATTCATATATAAGTAAATAATTAATTTCACTAAAATAAGCTAAAATTCACTTCAATAAATACTTTGTTTTGTTCTTGCTCATACCAAGTTTTGGCCCACTGACATTTTTTTAGGTTGCTTGCTTATGCAACGTAAAACCTCACCTTATATTTAGGCCTTTGTGTAGCCCTGCTATACAATATAAGCCCTAAATTGTCTTAGGATTCCGAGGTCGTTGTTCGTCACGACCTAAATCCTCACATCTTCTAGGCTATTTGTGTGATCGTTTCACACGAATGTAAGCCCTAACTAATAAAATTGGCAGGATGAAACACCTAATTATTTCTCCTCAAAACTGAAGTCAAACATTAGGATAGCTTGGGAATTCACCGAGTTCCCCTCTGGATCCATGACATCCCCTAGTTTTTCCTCCTTTGGACTCTACAACAAAATGTTCCAAATTTTAACCAATCCCCTTTCACACCTCTAAGTCTGATCTCTTTGAAAAGTCCTACCCTTTGAAACTCCTTGAAGACAATATTGCCTGATTTTTACTGAGAGTCTTCTTAAATGACTTTGGTCACTTAAGATGTAATTAACTATAAGGGCTTGCCCTTATAGGAAGCATGTCTAAACCCAGCTTAAATTAAACTCTATTTAATCTTTTATGTTAAATAGGGGAACTTGTCGACAAATATAAAGATTTCGCTGACCAAACGGACGTCATACTTTCTTTAGTTTATTTTATTTTCTTGAAGCCAGCTTAATATAAACCCTATTTAATTATTTATATTAAATAGGGGAACTTGTCGGCAAATATAAAGGTTTCGCAGACTAAACGAACGTCATATGTTCCTTAGTTTATTTGATCGAACCTCATCCTCAAGTCTTGTGTTTATCCTTCGGGATAGATACAGGATTTGAGGTACAACGCTCTTTCATTTAAACTATAAAAAATATGGGGTCAGTTTGATTTCTTATTTCTCTAAAACTAAATATATATGTCAATTAAAACGTCCTTCCAAAGCGGGCAACGAGATTTCGATTCCGGTGAGCAACAGCTTCTTACGGGCAACTCCCTCCAACCAAAAATAGCGCCGACAACTTATAAGATGGATTCTTCTTTTGCAAGAATTTTATTTTGAAATAATAGATCGAAAGGGGACTGAAAATCATATTTTCGATCATTTTTCAAGGCTTGAGTTAGAAAAAACAATTCTGTTTTGAAAAAGAAATTAATGAACATTTTCCATATGAAAAATTGTTCACTATTAATGACTGGTGTGTTCCATGGTATACCGACATTGTGAACTTTATTGTTTTACTTTCTTGTTAGTGATATTATACTCTATGGAATGACATACCAACAAAAGAGGAAATTTATTTGTGAAGCTAAGAATTTTTGGGATGACCCATTTTTATATAAACAAGGAAGGGATTTAATTATTCGAAGATGTGTACCATTAGAAGAAACTTATGAAATTATCTAAAAATGTCATAATTCTGATTTTGGGGGACATTTTGGCATTGATAAAATAACATACAAAATTTTATAATCTGGATTCTATTGGCCTACAATTTTTAGAGATGTTAATGCTTATATTAAAAACCTGCAAAACTTGTGTCAACGAGTAGGCAATATTTCTAGAAGAAATAAGATGCCCCGCCATTATATGCTAGAAGTTAAAATATTTGATATTTGGGGATTAGATTTCATTGGACCATTTATACAATCTTTCGAAAATTTATAGATTCTGTTAGTAGTGGACTATGTATACAAATGGATAGAAGTTGTTGCTTTACCTCAATGTGATGCTCAACGTGTTGCAAAATTTTTGAAAACAAACATATTTCGTAGATTTGGGATGACGAGAGTTATCATTACTGATAGGGAAAGTCATTTCAAAAATACCATAATGGAGAAGTTATTAAAGAAATATCATATAATTCATAGGATTGCTACTGCTTATCATCCTTAGACAAGTGGTTTGGCTAAATTAACTAATCAAGAAATTAAAAGAATTATGGCAAAATCTGTGAATCCAACAAAAATGGATTGGTCAGTCAAACTTGACTATGCTTTGTGGGCTTATAGACTGCATACAAAACTCCTATAGGAATGTCCCCCTATAGGCTAATATTTAGGAAAGTTTGTCACTTACCAGTTGAACTTGAGCATAAAGCTTATTGGGCGATTAAAGAGTTCAATTATAATTTGAAAGATGCTATTAAGAAAAGGTTATTGCAATTAAATGAACTTGAAGGGATAAGGAATGAATCTTATGAGAGTGTCAAGGTTTATAAAGAAAAGATGAAGATTTGGCATGATCAACGGATTCTTACTAAAAATTTTCGGTCAGGGCAACAAGTTTTGCTATATAATACAAGGTTAAGATTATTTTCAGGCAAACTTAAGTCCAGGTGGATGGGCTGATTTTTTGTGATAAAAGTTTATCCTTAAGAAGCTGTGGATAGTAAAGATCCTAAGTCAGAGAAAATATTTAAAGTTAATGGACATAGACTGAAACCTTACTTTATAGGGGATCAACATAAACTTAATGATGGAATGATGTTGGGTCAAAATAAGCACTGGTTACGTCAAGCTGACGACGTAAAACCAAGCGCTTTTTGGGAGGCAACCCATAGTTATCAAAGTGTTTTTATTTTGATTGTTGTTTTGTGTGTGATTAAGAAAATTGGGGTAGTATTTTTAAAACCATTATGTGTTAGTAACGACTTAATAATTTATTTAGTGACCAAGATATGTTAGAATGAGAATTTGGATGTTAAGTTGACTAGTGCAAAAATGTGCACTAGCGCTTAAGCGCCGATCCGGCGCTTAAGCATGACAGTTTAAACACATGTGAGAAATTAATATTCTAGAAGGTTTAACCACCAACTAGTTTGTAAAAACGTGCCAAGGCAGTTTCTAAACGTGTCTATGAGTTATTGGAAGGATTTAGGCTTATAAATAGAAGGGTTTTGTGAAGGAATTTCACCCAAAATCATTTCTAGCCCTAAAATTCTAAGAGAAAGTGAGATTTAAAGAAAATGTCTTCATGGGAGAAGGATTCGATGAAGAAGGAAGAAACCATGAAGAAATAGTTCATTAGTCAAAGTGCACAAGAAATGTATAACGGTTTCTTAGTCGTTAGTATTGAAGGGATATCAGAGAAGATCAACAAAATAGAGAATATTATAGCTTTATTGGAGACCAAAATACTTGAGTTTCATGCACACCTAGAGCATAATGGATGGCATTGAAGATGCAATTTAGCCACACAAGCTATATAGATGAAGCAGATAAGGTGATGCTCATAAAGCAGAAGTGGATTGAAGAAGATAGTATCAGAGCTCGACACCACCGTCCATTTTATCAACTCATTTTATCAACTCTATATTCCTGGAGAGACTAATGAAAGATAGGAATTTGTTCCTTCGAATGAAGAATAGAATTGATTTTAGTGTTAGAATTTGTGTGTTAGAAGTTGTTGTTTTCAAGTGGTTTAGTGTTTAAGTTTTGTTTTTAGTATTTATGACTTCTTTATGTGTAATGATTGTTGTGTAGTTATATTTAGAAAAATTTTCTCATCCAAGACTATTTGGAGTGAGAATTAAGTTTTTAAAGGTGTTTGTACTTGTTTGTGAATTAATATAAGTTTTTTGTGTGAAAATTTGTGTTATTTTTAGTCTCAAATTGAAATAGTTATTATGGAGAATTTTGAGAGAGAGGGGAGTTATAGGAAGTTGAAAATAGTCATTTAAGTACTATGAGACCATTTAGGGGTGGTTTAATTAGGCAAATAATGCATTTAACTTTAATTTGAAAATTTTGAAAATCGTGCACTGACACCTAAGCGCCACGACTCGCGCTTAAGCGCCACGACTCGTGCTTAAGCGCGAGCCAACCCGAGAGACAAGAGCCTAAGTGCCACTTACTCGCGCTTAAGCACCGGTTCACGAAAATCAGTTCGCGAACAGTTAAAAGTGAAAATTTGGCCCGAAAATCACCATTTTTACGCCTCCCGTCTCCTTCAACCTCTCGAAATTGCGATTTTGGAACGCTAGGGCACATCTAAAGGCTAGATCCAAGTTCCTTACGGTAAGAGCTTTACTTCTATGCAAAAATTTTGGATTTTCACCATGTATTTTGAGCACATTTGGAGAAATTCGAAGATTTGTTATTGATGGTGAAAAATGAGAAAAAGATCTACGAAAATTGCATGGGAATTGTAGATTATACTTTTGAAGTTTAGTTTAGTAATTTAGACTTGATTTTTTAAGTTATTTATGGAATTTAAAAAATTTGTCGAATGACACCAAGAATGAAGAGGAGTAAAGGAAAGAGCCCTTTCGATTCGAGAAAATCTGTTAGTTTGAAGGCTCAAGATCAGTACAGTGATGCATTGCAATCACGAAAATTGATTCAGGAGAGATGTTTTAGGAATTCAGGTGGAGACATAAAGGGAGACGTAGAGGATTTGATCGTTTGCCGACAATGGGAATGATTCTGTTGTTTCTCTGCTGTGGTGGTTATTTCGGTTGTTAGGGAGTTCTATGCAAACCTCTTTGTGAGGAAAGTTGGTACCTTTTTCACCGGAGGTAATCAACTTGTTTTATCATTTGTCACTTGATACGTTATATTTTTATGCAAATTATTGTCCGATTGAAGCGGAGTTAGATGATATTATTTCTTACTTGACTGTTGGAAGAGGACTTTGGAAGATCACTAATGAGAGGAGAGTCAACTTCCCAACTTCAAAGTTATGTGCACCTTCAAAGGCCTGACATTATTTTATTTTTGCTCTTCTGCTACCAACAAATCATCTCAGTGAAGTGACCAGAGAGAGAGCGACGTTAAATTATTATATTCAAGAAGGAAAGCTCATCAACATAGGAGCTTTGAATTGTCAAACTATCATCAGTTTTGCCACTGCCGTTATTACTGTAGGTCTGGAATTTGCTTCCTTGATCATTTCTTTGTGTGAGCAGGCTTGAGTTAAATATGATATCTGGGAGGAAGTTTTGTTACCTCTAAAGCCCATCACTAAGGTGAATGTGAAGACTTATTCTGAGCATTCTATTTTTGGCTGGAGAGGAGGATTTTCTAGGAGTTATGTAATGGAGACGTCCGTTGCTTCTACCTCTGCTGCTTCTACACCTAGACCATCTACCTCACATACTTCTACATCTAGAGGTGAGTCTACTGAGACCCAAGATCAATTATTACAGAGGATGATGGATAATATTAATTTTATCGCTGGTAGGGTACAAAATTTAGAGTGTTTTGTAGAGCATACTAATAGGTATAATAGGAGAAAATGTGATTATGAAGAGAAATTTCACCCATCTTTAGAGAGCCTCATTAGGAGTAACCAAGGAGTGCAATTTCCTCCATATCCTAGATACCCTGATTATGAGCCTGCAAAAGTATGGGATAGCGATGATTCAGAGGATGAAGAGTAGAACTGAGAGATTTATTTTCTGATTGTAATATGATATGAACTATGTGGTCCGAGCTTGCTACATTTGCATCTGTGTGTTGATTTAAATTATGTGATGTGTTTTGGACTTTTATGTTTAAGTGAGAATTTTGATGTGAAGTGTTTTCATGTTTTGGACTTGAGACATGTATGTTTGTGTACTTGTTTAGATATTGTGATGTGTGAGACTTTTATTTTTAATTGTATTGTAATGTTTGTGTTAGTTAGTAGTTTGTTTTAAAATTTTTGGGTAGTAACTGTTGTGAGTTTTGTGATTCAGTTAGTTTAGAACTTAACTTAATTCTATGTCTTTTGTAAAGTTGAAAATCTTGCTAGTGTAAATCTTAAATTTGAAACTTAAAAAATTGCTACCCTGTATTTTTCTTTTATCATGTTTGTGAGTTAGTTTTTATGTTGAGATTGTGAAGTCAAGTTAGTGTGTTAGTTTGCTTTTATGTTTGTACCCACTGTTTAGAATTCTATTGAATCTCTACATGTTAAATTGAAATGAAAATTTGAACAAAATTAATTATACTCTTATTTTCAGTTTTATATTTGTATCATTAGGGTATAAAAATTCCTGTAAGCATGTTATTCTTATTTTCATTCCTGC
>NW_018251180.1:2493-21505 GCF_001263595.1 Phalaenopsis equestris | reverse complement strand
AAGAAAAATTGATCATGTATATGAAGTTATATCAGGGAAGTAAATTTTGATTTTAGAAATGAGTAAAAGAATTTAGTTGAAATTTTGATTAATGAAGAAAAACTTTAAGATAAAAGTTTTTAGTGTAGAAAATGATTAATATAAGTAACTATCTTTAGTAAGAAACATTGTATTTTTAAAAATTTTAGAAATTTAGACTTTTATTTTTAATACTTCAATTTCTTTTATTAAAAATAATTTTCAAAACTATCATTATATTTATAAGTAAAATTTTTGTATCAAAACTTTGCTTTAGGAAAGGAAAAGTAGAATTCAAAATTATTAAAGGCCTATCCAGGTATAGTAATCATTGTCTGAAAAGAAAAGAAAAGAAAAAGAGAAAAATAAAAAAAAAGAAAAGAAAAAGAAAATGAAAAAAATGTAAGGAAGGAGGAGCTTGAGGATTAGTGCCTAATTGAAAATTGGTTCTACATTTGATCTTTTTAAAGTGTAAGACTTGAGAAAATCTTAAGCTTATAGATATAATATAGTAAATAAAATTATTCTTAATAAAAATTTTTAAGTGGAGATAATAAAATAACTAAACTATAAATTTGGAAAACTTGCAATATTTCTTAATTAGGTTGGAACTCATATTTTCATCTTTCTTAACATTAGAAATTTCTAAACTTTAAGTTGATCTCATTTACTGAATATTTTTTTCTATATTGGACTACTATATTTCTAAATCTAAATTTTAATAACTCCTAATAAAACTCATATACTTATCATACATATGTAGTTTTTAAACATTGAAGTGTCACTTGAGGACAAGTAACTAAGTAACATTTTAAGTTTGGGGAAAGTAACATTTTAAGTTTGGGGAATTTTGATACGTCTAAAATATATAGTGTTTTTAGACACATTTTTATACCTATTTTTGAGATATTGCGCTTTAATGGAATTTATTTTTGTATTTTTCTTTCAAGTACAGGTAAAAAGGTGAAAAATGCTTAAAGGAGTGAAAAAGGATCAAATTTGGAGCAAATAGGTGAAAAATGTGTAAAAGTGTTTTGGCGCCTAAGTGCCAGATTCGACCTTAAGTGTCGGTTAAATAAAGAAGGCCGCGCCTAAGCGCCAGAGGCCCTACGATTAAGTGCCAGTGGAAGTTACTGGACGAGTAAATACATCAAAAAAGGATCAAATTTTATGAATTTTGAAGAGATTTTTGAGGCACTTATTGGCTTAATAGGTGGTTACAACCACCATGGACGAAAATTATTGCAAAAGAATGGACGAAAATTATTGCAAAAGAATTGCAAAAGAATGCATCTCTTGGGAAAATACATCGAATCAAGACACATTTTGAAGAGATACCAAGGTAACTTTTAAGGAATTATAAAAGAAAGAAGATTGGAACTTTGAAAGAGGTCCTAAAAGTACTTGGAGAGTTTTAAAAGTTCAAAAATTGGGGAGTTCGTTGGAGAGATTTTCAGTCATCAAATATTTATCCTTTCTTTATTTTTAGTTTTATATTGAGAGTGTTGTAAAAGAGAAGAGATTCAAAGGAACTTCAAGAGTTTGGTGGAGGACTTGAGATAAGTTTTTATCTTTTATTTTAGACTACTTTTGGTTTTAATTGATAGTTATTGTTGGTTTGACAATGATTTCTACATTTAAATTAAAGTGTGGTTTTGTTTTCTCCATGAATTTTGGGTAGTTTTCTTTATCTTTCTTCTTAAAATGATAAGTAATTATGTGTTATAAGTAATTATATGATAAGTAATTATGTGTTGGATGGAAGTTGTGGAGATTATTAATCTTTAATGTTGGAAGAAGTTGTGATGATTTAAATACATGTACTTCATTTACTTCTTGATTTAGTTAATCAAGATGTTAAAATTTACTGTGAGAACATGTAAGAACTGGGCTGATATTGTCTCAGTCAATAATTAGAAAGAATCACATGAGGTTGTATGAATGAGAATGTAGTTCATATGATTGAGTGCAAATAAATAAGGAAATATTCATTGAAGGGTGTAGAGTTAGAGGACTTTAAAGTGACAGGTTAAAGCCCCCTAAAACCCCCAACTTGGTTTATTATTTTAGCCCCTAGATGGAGGGAATTGAGGGGAACTCTAGAGTAGAGCTAGTATCCTCCCTGCTTAGCCGGTCTTCAGAACTATTCAAACTTTAAATTAGCCAATATTCTTTATAACATCTTTAGTAAGGTAAAGAATATTATTGCTCATATTTAGCACAACCCAATATGCATACATCCACAACAGAATTCCTATACTTATTACTAACTCATGATAAGGAGAAAGATATTTTCATATTTAGTGTTTTTCTTCTATTAAACTTAAGTTATCTTTTTAAGTTTATATCTTTTTAAATTATTATTGCTCTATCAAAATATTGAAAATACCAAAAATATTTAAATTTTCATTACTTGTGAAAACGTCTTTAGTTTAAATAATTATTTTTTTAATAGAAAGTTTTCCAAAAAGTGCATATTGGATATCTTCCCTTTGGGTTCGATATTTAGGTCTGAAACAAAAAGTCCTATATTACTTGATAATGGTACGTATACTTACGTAGTATCCCAATATATATAAATTAAAAGTTAAATTTTTATTTTTCTTCAGGATCAAGTAAGTTTTTGGTTTTGTTGCAAAATAAAGAAATATAAGTAAAAAATATAATCAGAATTATTGTTATATTGTTGCATATAAGCAATTTCGGGTCAATGCTAGAATTATGTATCCTATTTCAAACAGTGCTTGAGTAAGTCCAATTCACTGTGTTCCAAAGAAAGGAGGAGTGACCATTGAAGTAAATGAGAAAAATGAATTAATTCCAATAAGACAAGTTACTGGTTGGCGAATTTGTATAGATTATAGAAAATTAAACTTGGTCAAAAGGAAAGATCACTTTCCTTTACCCTTTCTAGATCAAATGTTGGATAGATTGGCTGAGAAAATAAATATTACTAATAAATATTACTATTTTTTATATGGATATACCGGTTATCATCAAATTCCAATTGCTCTTAAGGATTGAGACAAGACAACATTTACAAGCCCTTATGGAACATTTGCTTTTCGTAGAATGTCTTTTGGATTATGTTCGTAGAATGTCTTTTGGATTATGCAATGCACCTGCAACATTTCAAAGATGTATGATGTCAATATTTAGTAATTTGATTGAGCATCGAATAAAAATATTTATTGATGATTTCTCTTTATTCAGAACTTCATTTGAATTATGCTTAAATAATTTAGAAAAAAAGTTTGAAAATTATGTGAAAAAATCAACCTAGTACTAAATTGGGAAAAATGTCAATTTATAGTTGCACGAGGAATTGTACGTGAGCATAAAATTTTTGAAAATGGCATGGAAGTAGATCTTGCAAAAATTCAAGTTATTGAAAAATGACCACCACTGACTACGGTCAGAGGGGTAAGAAGTTTTTTAGGACATGTTGGATTCTACAAGCATTATATAAAGAATATTTCAAAAATAACTAAGCAATTATGCCAAATTTTAGAAAAGGATAAAAAGTTTGATTTTAATGAGGAATGCATAAAAGCATTTGAATTATTTAAATAAAAATTAATCACTGCACCTATAACAGTTCCACCTGACTGGGAGAAACCATTTGAAATAATGTGTGATGCTAGTGATTATGCCATTGGAGTTGTTTTAGGACAAAGGCATAAAAAAGTTTTTAAAGTAATATATTATGCTAGTAAATCTCTAAATGATGCTCAAATTAATTACACTACTACTGAAAGAGAGTTATTAGCTATTGTATATGCCTTTGATAAGTTTAGACCTTACTTGATTGGAACCAAATGTATAGTGCATACAGATCATTCTGCTATCAAATAATTGATGCAAAAGCAGGATGTTAAACCAAGGTTAATTAGATGGATACTTCTTTTGCAAGAGTTTGATTTTATGGTAATTGATAGAAAGGAAAATGATAATCAAATAACCGATCATTTGTCTAGACTAGAAAAAGAAATATTAACTAATTTTGAAAATAAAATTTTAGAAAATTTCCCTGATGAACAATTATATAATATTGATATAATGAATATACCGTAGTATGTCGATATAGTAAATTAAATTGTAAGTGATATTCTACCACCAGATGTTAAGAATAAAAAAATTAAGGAAATTTATTTATGATTCAAAATTCTATTTTTGGGATGCCCATATTTGCATAAAGAATGTAAGGATCTAATTATTAGAAGGTGTGTGCCTAATGAAGAAACTCAACAAATAATTGAAAGATGTCATGATTCTAAATTTGGAGGACATTTTGGAACAAATAGAACTGCTTATAAAATTTTACAAGATGTATTTTATTGGCCTACTCTTTAATAAATGTTAATGAATATATTAAAACATGCGATCGATGTCAGCGAGTAGGAAATATTTCTAGAAGAAACGAAATACCTCTAAATTACATATTGGAAGTTGAAATTTTTGATGTGTGGGGATTAGATTTTATGGGACCATTTATGCCTTCATTGGGAAACATATATATATTACTTGCTATTGATTATATGTCCAAATGGATTGAAGCTGTTTGTGTACCTAAATGTGATGTTCGGAGCGTTTCTAAATTTTTAAATAAAAACATTTTTACAGGATATAGAATTTTGAGAGTAATTATTACAGATGGAGGTTCCCATTTTAGAAATAAGAGAATCTAGAAATTAATAAAAAAATATGATAATATGCATAGATTCTCTACTGTTTATCATCCTCAGACTAGCAGTCTAACAGAGATATCAAATCGTGAAATAAAATAAATTTTAGAAAAAACTGTAAATCCTTATAAATTGGATTTTTCTGCTAGATTAGATACTGCATTATGGGCATACAAAAGTGCTTATAAGACTCTTATAGGAATGTCCCCATACAAACTTATTTTTGGAAAAACATGTCACTTACTAGTAGAATTGGAGCATAAAGCATTTTGTGCTATTAAGGAATTTAATTTTAATCTAAAAGATGCTAGTGAGAAAAGATTATTGCAACTCAATGAACTTGAGAAGACTATAAATGAAACATATGATAATGCAAGAATCTATAAGGAGAAAATGAAAATATGGCATGATCGAAAGATTATTAATAAAACGTTTAAACGTTGACAAGAAGTTCTATTATATAATACAAGATTGAGATTATTTTCAAAAAAATTGAAATATAGATGGTTAGAACCATTTAAAGTGATTAAAATCTATCATTATGAAACTGTTGTTATTAAGGATCCTAAAACTGGAAAGATATTTAAAATTAATGGGCATCGATTGAAGCATTATTATGGAGGACACATACCCCAATTTAAAGAAGTTTTAATGTTAAGTCAACTCAACTAAACCAATGGTATGCCGGGCTGACGACGCTAAACCAAGCGCTTTGTGGGAGGCAAACCATATATGAATCTATATATCTATATATTACTATTTTGTTAATAAATGTGTTTATGTACTAGGAAATAGTAGTATTTTTAAGTCCTACACAATTTTATATATCATAAATTAAGACAAATATTGGTATTGGAGGAAAATTTGGAATCAAATTGAACAAAAAAATTTCAGACACGAAGTTGGCCTCTAGGGCTGACGGCGCCCAACTAAATGACCATGACGCCGACAGCGCCATCGGGAGCGCCGACGACGTCCCAAGTATTTTCACGTGCTGAGCATTTTGGCAGGATTTCACTCCACAATAACCGCAGAGAGGTGTTTTTAAAGTCCTAACAACTGACTTGGTCATCCAGAAACTTCCTAATTTCGAATTCCATGGCTTCTAATTCTAGAAATACTTCAAGGTATGGAGTTTTTAATAGAAGAAATTTTATCTGTTTTGACGCACAGAGATTATACGATAAAGTCATCACGAAGAAGAGACTTATCAAGGAGGGAAGCTTTGTCAATCATGGAGTTAGCAATCCAACTTCACAGATCGAGAAAATCATTGTACAGAGGCGTTGGGAAGTTCTGTGCTACATGACCGCTGTAGTTGTAGTACCCATAGTAAAAGATTTTTATGCTGACCTACATGAAATTACCCAAGGAGTTGTCTTCGTTCGAGGTAAGGCTGTACCATTTACTCCAGCTCTGATTAATGATTTGTATATGATAGAAAACGTTCCAATCTAACATTATACAAATTTTATCCCGACGAAAGATATGATGCAAGAAGTATATACTTTTCTGATGGATGAACATGATAATTGGGAAATCAGAGATGAGGGATACATTAGTTTCTCTGCTTCACTTCTTAACCCAATTTCAAAACAATAGCATTTCTACATATCTGCAAAACTATTACCTACCATGAAGATTATTAGAGTTATATTAGTAGAGTCACCAAAGAAAGTGTCATTCTAAACTATTACATTCAAATGAAAAAACCCATTGATAAAAAACCTTTTGATATAGGTTCAATTATATTTAAATATGTGATGGGAATCATTATGAATGAGCCAATATATGGACTTGGGCATCCTTCTGCAATTTTTCAACTTTGCAGTCAAACTCATGTTCCATATGAAAGTTGGGAAAAAGTTTACTGCTTTGGGAGCCCATGATTCCTATTAATGGAATTTATATAGGGATAAAAATGAAGCATTAGATTGTATTTTGGATCATTCATCACATGCTTCAGCACCATTGATGCCATCAACAGTTGGAAGTTCAATATCTTCGGAGAAGAGAATGAAGAAAATAGAAAGAGAATTACAAAGTATTTTAAGTGCAATAGGAAATCTTAACTACCTTTTTTATCACCTAGATTGGAGAATGAAGGAGAACTTTGATCATATAGGGACAATTGAAGTAGGATTGGTGCATATGTTTAAGAAAAATAGATGGATCGATGAAAATCGTACTGAAGAAGAGGAATATTAATTGAAGAAGTTGGACTCTCTACTATTTTAAAATACTTATGTTTTAATGTAATTGTGTGGATTTGATTTACTTTACTTTACTTTGCTTTAGAACTTTGATTATGTGTATAGTTTTGTGTCAGCATTCTAGTGCTGTGGCTTGATTTCGACGCTGAATTATAAGTTAGTTTGCTTTGAAGATTTGGAAACGTGATTAGAAAAATGTATTTATAAAAAGTGTATTTTCATATATAAAACTTAGTTTGGTGTTGTTTGTGAAAATGTTTGTTTGTGAATTATTTTTAGATGAAAATTAATGATCAAAAAGACTAAATAAACTTTGAAGTAAATTGAGAAAAAATTGAAAATTGAAAAAATCAAAATTGTGAATTTTTGGCCTTTGGCGCTGACAGCTTCGGATAGGCTCTGACTGCGCCCTCGACCCGAACCAACCCAAACACCCTTAAAATTCGTTATTTGCACAGTAAAACACCATTTTTAACCTTAGAGTCACCTTCAACCTCCGATTTTTGCACCTAGGGCTTTCCATTGCTCGGATTTGAGGTGATTTTAAGGTAAACAAAGCTTGGATTTCATCTTCTCTAGGTAAGAGCTACACTTTGAACTTACAATTTTAGATTTTCACCAAAAATTTATCTTACATTGCCGAGATCTGAAATTTTGAGATTTTTTTGGAAGATTTTGAGAAAAATCCTTTGGTGAAGAACTCTTACTTAGTAGGTTTAAGTTTAAAACGTTCCACATTGTGATTTTCGGAATTTTTGGGAATTTATTTGGATTTTATCAAATTTTTGTAGATTTACCATGACACTAGAATGAGCAAAGGAAAAAAGAAAGGTAGACTTTGATGATCAAAATTTTGTCAATTACAAGACGAACATTTGCTTCATTTGCTTCAAGAGTCTACGTACAACTAAAAAAGTGATTCCGGATCGAGAATTTAAAAATCTGAAAGGAGAAGTTGAGAGAATAATCAATGTTCGGCAGTGGGAGAATTTTTGCTACTTTACTACCGAGGCGATTATTGGCGTAGTGATGGAGTTCTACGCAAGTTTCAAGGAGACTTCTAAAGACTTTGTGTTTGTTCGAGGGATAATGGTGGAGTTTACTCGGAGGAAGATTAATGAATTTTATCAGTTGGAAGATGTAAATAACTGCCATTACAAATCGTTTTCTGCTATAAATGAGGTCTTGGATGATGTTATTTCTTTTCTTACTGATGGAAGAGGTACCTGGAAGGGGAAGAATGGAGTTAAGGTAAACTTTCCTCTTTCAATGTTAAATGTAGTATCTAAGGCCTGACACTATTTTATTTCTGGAAGAATGATACCAACAAATCATCATAGAGAGGTTACAAGGGATAGAGCCATCTTAAGCTTCTCTATCCAACAGATGAAAAGAATAGATGTAGGCTCAATTATTTATAGAGACACTAGATCTATTACTTTTGGAGAGACGACTGGAGGTTTAGCACACCCTGCACTAATCTTCACATTATGTGAACAGACAGGAACTGATTATAGACCATAGGAAGAGATGATTGAACTTCTAAGACCTATTGGGCCTGCCAATATAAAGACTTATGAATCTCATGTTGGATGGAGATCTGAAAGTAGGACCAAGGATATTCCTTCTACTTCAGGAACTTCTAGTTCCCTACTATCCAAGAACTTATGTAACAAATGATGATCCAACAGGGAGATATTTTGAGAATGGATCATATAATGGAGAATATGGAGGGCAGAAATGCTCACTTTGATGATTTGATAAGACAAAAGTTTGAATACGATGCTGCTTATGATGATGCAATGGTCAAATTCATGAAGGGTGATCACTCAGTTCAGTTTTCTACTCACCTTATTTTTACTCCATATCAGGAACAGAATTTGAACGTGGAAGAAGAAGAAGAAGAAGAAGAAGATGATTGGTGATGCTTTAGTTAGATTTTTTTTTATGTTTAATTGTATTTTATTGTTGAGATTGTGTGTTTGTGAACTGTGATACTTTAATTTTTGTTGTATGTTGTGTTGTGAACTTTAAATTTGTCAAATTGCTGGAAGTTATTAGTTTTTAGTACTTTGTTGGATGTATTTGTAGTTAACTCTTTCTTAGCAATTTTTTTTATATGTATTATGTGTTATTTAATGTTTTAAGTCTTGTAGCTTTTCATATTAGCACCTGCAATATTTCAGAGTTAAAGTTTCTCAAAGTTAAATTTCAAATCAGAACCTTCAACAGGTATGTCTTTGCTGTATGTATTAAATGTTTTCTTTAACCTTTAATTTTTTAGTTCTTCATTTAAATGTTCTTCATTTAAATTTTTTTAAAAATTTAAGTTTGGGGGGAAGAGAAATTCCTTTTAAAGAAAAGAAAATTAAATTTATTTGTCCTCAATTAGTTATATATTCAAAATATTTTAAAAATTTAACATGACGTTTGGTAATAACTATATTTATGTTTCTAAATATATAGTAAACTTAAGGAAAATTTTAAATAATAAAAGTAAATTTTAGATATTAAGATTATTTGGTATGATAAAATAAGACTATGTTTTTCTATTTTTGTAAAGGAATTTGTATTTTTGAAGTATTAAGAATCTTAGAGATTCATGTAAGAAGAAAAGATAAAAACATTGTGAAAATTCTTTAAAGCTAATATAAATTTATAAAGTGAAAGAATGTGAAAGTTTTTAACTTTAAGAAGGAGATAGTGAAGTTTAAAATCATTAAAGGTTATCTAGGTATAGTTATCCTCACATGAAAAGAAAAAAAAAAGAAAAGAAAAGAAAAGAAAAGAGAAAAAAAATGTGAGGAGAAGCTTGAGAAGATGCCTAATAATAAATTGGCTTCACTTGAATCAACTTAAAGAAGAAGGCTTGACAACATTTTCTAAACTTATATTTCAATATTAGCATATTTACTAGTAAAGTTTCATGAAGTTCTTTTTCATATGGATATTCTAAGTGGCTTTAATATGAATAATTTGCAATTTTCCTTAAAAGAAATAGAGAATAAAAAATCTTAGACTTGACTACTAGATATTCTTATACCTTTAGTACTAACTGGAGTTATTTTGAATTTTTCTTAAGTGATGCTATTTTATCTAGTGAACTAAGATATGGAAATCTAAAAGTTAAAATCTTTACCATAAGTCATATTTTAATGTAGTAAAGGGGTTACTTGAGGATAAGTATCATTTAAGTTGGGGTATTTTGATACACAAAAAATATATGCATTTTTAGACCCATATTTTATACTCACTTTTGG
The DNA here is from genome assembly GCF_001263595.1 of Phalaenopsis equestris. Classification (NCBI taxonomy): domain Eukaryota; kingdom Viridiplantae; phylum Streptophyta; class Magnoliopsida; order Asparagales; family Orchidaceae; genus Phalaenopsis; species Phalaenopsis equestris. The sequence continues at coordinate 11,329 of NW_018251180.1, read as the reverse complement.
TGATATTGTACTTTAATGTAAGGTATTTTCTATGTTTTATTGCATGTTGTTGATTTTTAGGACTTAGAGGAAAAATGAAGCAAAAAGGATGAAATTTGGAACAAAAATAGAGAAGTTAAAAATTTATTCAGCGCCGACGACGCCAAACTGGGCGCCGACGTTGCCATTTGGCAGAAATTTGGGATGTAATTACGGGCCTCTTGCGCCGACGACGCCAGTGTCGGTGAAAGCCCTGTTTCTAGAAGATTCGATGAGTTTGGATGCTTTTTGAAGAGATTTTGGATGCACCTATTGGAGAACCGATCTAGGTTCTATTTAGGGCCAAAATTTGATCAGAAACTCCCTCCTTCGCACCATTTCAAATTCCTCCACTCATTTCAGTTTTCCTTTACACACACATACTTTCCACGCCATTCCACACCGTTAGTTAGTTATTGTTTTTATAGATTTGAGTTTTTTTGGTGAGTTAAGTGTGAATTCTTCTCTAAGAAGTGTTGGAGAGGAAGAGAAGTGAGAGATTTCTTCTTCCTACATTTTCTAAGAGAGGCTACAAAGGATTTTCTTTGAGAAAGTGTTTCAGATAAGTGTTGTTTGTTTATTTTTGTTGTATGAACTTTCTTTTAAATATGAAATTTATTTTTTGTTGTATCTTTCTCATGAAGTCTGAGTAGATTTCTTTATCTTTCTCCCTACTTTGAGATATGGTGAAATGAAGAGATAATGTGGATGTGCCAATGTTAAAATTTAAAATAAATTGCGATGGTTTTTCAACTCTGCTCTTAATTTACTTTTCGATTCGGTCAATCAAATTGTTAAAATATGTTGTGAAACATATGATTCAGGAAATGGAGTATGAGTTCTACAACAGAGTGAGAATCACATTTAAGTCCATGAAGGAATATTTCATTCATGGAATTAGTGCAAATAAATAGAGAAATATACTTTGTTCGGTATGAAATTGGAGATTTCTAGGGTGACAGACTAAAAACCCCCAATTCGATCTTAATGTTAAAAAACTAAAGCGAGAGTTAGCCTTCAGAGGAAGGGAAGTGGGAGCAGTATCCTCCTAGCCTAGCCACAAATTTAGGGATTAAACCTAAGATTAACCAAATATTTTCTATAACATTGAATCAGGTAGAGAATTAAAATCGCTCATATTCGGCATAATACAAATCTAAACCATTTATCTTATATCATTTCATCAAAAACTCATTGTAGTGGGAAAAATAATTTTTCATATTAGAAAACTTCATCATATAGACATAGTTTAATAGTTATTAATTTTAAACCCTGCTTTTAAATTCTGCTAGTAATAAATAATTTAGCTTTGATAGTATCTTAAATATTCAAAATTAGTGACAACAATTTCTTTTTATTTCTAGGAATTTCTTAGTTAATTTATCATTTCAAATCTAAACCTTCTCCGCAGGATCGATATTTGGGACTTAAAAGGAAAGTCTTATATTACTTGATAACGATACGTATACTTGCATAGAATCCTAACTTTAAGTGCTTAATGTTATTATTCATAAAATACCACATCAATTTTTCGGTGTAAAGCGGAGTCAACTTTATAAATTTTACACAATTATATTTTCTCCGGATCAATATCCACAGCTCCATAGGGATAAACTTTCATCACAACAAATGGGCCCAATCACCCGGACTTAAGTTTGCTTGGAAATAATCTTAACCTTGCATTATAAAGCAAAACTTGTTGCCCTGACTAAAAATTTTTATTAAGAATCCTCCAATCATGCCATATCTTCATATTTTCTTTGTAAATATTAGCATTTTCATAAGATTCATTCCTTATCTCTTCAAGCTCGTTTAATTGTAATAACCTTTTCTAACTAGTATCTTTCAAATTGTAATTATATTCTTTAATAGCTCAATATGCTTTATGCTCATGTTCAACTGGTAAGTGACACGCTTTCCCAAATATTAGCTTGTATGGGGACATTCCAATAGGAGTTATGTATGCAGTCCTATAAGCCCACAAAATATAGTCAAGTTTAGCTCACCAATCCATTTTAGCTGGATTTACAGATTTTTCCAATATTCTTTTAATTTCATGATTGGATCTTTCAACCAAACCACTTGTCTAAGAATGATAAACAACAACAATTCTATGGTTAATATGATATCTCCTTAATAACTTCTCCATTATTGCATTTCTGAAATGACTTCCCCTGTTAGTTATGATTACTCTCGGCATCCAAATCTAGAAAATATGTTTGTTCTTAAAACTTTTCAGCACTTTGAGCATCACATTGAGGTATCACATTGAGGTAAAGCAACAGCTCATTGAGGTAAAGCAACAGCTTCTATCCATTTCAATACATAATCTACTGCTAACAATATATATAAATTTCTGAAAGAAGTTATAAATGGTTCCATGAAATCCAATCCTCAAACATCAAATATCACAACTTCTAACACAAAATTGAGGGGCATCTCATTCCTCTTAGAAATATTTCCTACTCGTTGATATCAATCACAAGTTTTTATATAAGCATTAACATCTCTAAAGATTGTAGGCCAATAAAATCCAGATTGTAAAATTTTTTATGTTATTTTATCAACACCAAAATGTCCCCTAAAATCAAAATTATGACATTTTTGGACAATTTCATAAGTTTCTTCTAAAGGCACGCACCTTCGAATAATAAGATCATTTTCTTATTTATATAAAAATGGGTCATCCCAAAAATAAGTTTTAGCTTCAGATAAAACTTTCATCTTCTGTTGGCATGTCATTCTATATGGTATAATATCACTAACAATGAAGTTCACAATGTTGGCATATCATGGAACACATCACTCATTAACATTAAACAATTCCTCTTCTGAAAAATGTTCATTAATTTCTTTTTTCAAAATTTAGTGGTTTTTCCAATTTAAGCCTGGAAAGATGATCAACAATTTGATTCTCAGCTCCCTTCCTATCTACTATTTCAAAGTCAAATTCTTGTAAAAGAAGAACCCTTCTTATCAATGTTGGTTTTGCATTCTTCTTTTTCTTTAAATACTTAATAGCAAAATGATCTGTATGCACTATACATTTAGTTTCAATTAAGTATGATCTAAATTTTTATCAAAAGAAATTTATCAAAAGCATATATTACTACTAATAACTCTTTCTCAGTTGTGTTATAATTAATTTGAGCTTCATTAAGAGTTCTACTAGCATAGTAGATAACCCTGAAAATCTTATCATGTTTCTATCCTAAAAGAACTCTAATAGCATAATCACTAGCATCACAATTAATTCAAAAAAAATTTCCCAATCTAGTGAAACAATAATTGGTGCAGTGACTAATTTTTCTTTTAATAATTCAAAAGCTATTAAGCACTCTTTATCAAAATTAAAAATTACTTCTTTCTCAAGTAAATGGCATAAAGGCTTAGCAATTTTTTAAAAAGTCATTAATATAATGCATGAAGAATCCAGCATGTCCTAAAAAGCTCCTAATTTTCTTCATGCTTGTTGGGTGAGGTAAATTAGCTATCACTTGAATTTTTGCAGGGTCTACTTTTATACCATTTTCTAAAATTTGATGTCCCAAAACTATTCCTCCTGCTACCATAAATTGACAATTTTCCCAGTTAAGGATTAAATTTGTTTATTCACAGTGCTTAAGAACTTTTGATAGATGTTCTAAAAATCATTCAAATGAAGTTCTGAACACTGAAAAATCATCCATAAAGACTTCAATCCCTTTCTCAAGTAAATCACAAAAAATTGTCATCATGCATCCTTGAAATGTAGCAGGTGCATTACAAAAACCAAAGGGCATTCTTCTAAAAGTAAATGTATCATAAGGACAGATAAAAGTTGTTTTCTCTTGATCCTCAGGGGCTATTTATATTTGGTGATAACCAGTATATCCATCCAGAAAATAAATGTATTTATGCCCAGCTAGTCTATCTAACATTTGATCTAGAAAGGGTAATGGAAAATGATCTTTTCTAGTGGCGAGATTTAATTTTCTATAATCAATGCATATTTTCCATCCTATCACTTGTCTTGTTGGTATTAACTCATTATGTTCATTCAAATTCACAGTCACTCCTCCTTTCTTAGGAACGTAGTGAATTGGACTAACTCATGCACTATCTGAAATAGGGTAGATAATTTCAGCATCTAACCACTTTAGAATTTCTTTCTTAACTTCTTTCATAATAGGATTCAATCTCCTTTGAGAATCAGCCCTCGGTTTGCAGTTCTCTTCCATATGAATCTATGCATACAAATTGAAGAACTGATTCCTTTTATATCAGCAATTGTCCATCCAAAGGCTTTCTTATAACTCCTTAAAGTGTTCGTTAAACTCTCTTCTTCTTCTATAGTTAATTTTGAGGAAATTATAACAAACAATGTAGAGGAATCACCTCAAAAGGCATATTTCAATTGTTCAAGAAGCAACTTCAACTCAAGCTCAGGAGGTTTTTCAATTGATGGACAAAAAGATGTATCTTTTTCTGTTGTGTCCAAAATTTCAAAATTTTCCCAAACATAACTTGAATCTTCCTTATATAAATCATCATATTGATTTAATTCCTCTTCTTGTTCATGTTCCACATCTTTCATCTCAGATTTCTCTTCATAAGTTGTTTTAAAATGGCATTCACTTAAGTATCTTATAACATCCATTCTATAACATTCATCATCTTTACCTTTTGCAGGTTATTTCATTGATTTAAAAATATTAAATGTAATTGTTTGATCATTGATGCTCATAGTTAATTCTCCGTTTTGCACATTTATCATTGCTCTTCTTGTGGCTAGGAAAGGTCTCCCCAAAATGATAGGCATCTCCTTATCTTCCTCCATATCTAGCACAATGAAATCAACAGGAAAGATAAATTGATCCACTTTCACTAGGACAACTTCTATAACTCCTTTAGGATAGGTTATTGATCAATCTACTAACTGTAAAGTTACATTAGTAGGAGAAACCTCTCCTAAATCTAAACATTTAAAAATCGATAGAGGAATAAGATTGATACTCGCTCCTAAATCACATAAGGCTTCACATAAAGCTTTTCCATAAAATATGTCTCCTATTGCACATGGAATTGTAAAGCTACCAGTATCTTTAAGCTTTTTAGGAAGCTTTTTCTGAATTATAGCACTGCACTCCTCACTAAGTGTAACTGTTTCATTATCTTCAAACTTCCTTTTCTTGTTAAGAATATCCTTCATAAACTTTACATAGCTTGGCATTTATTTTAGAGCTTCAGTAAATGGAATATTAATTGTAAGCTTCTTAAAAATTTTCATAAATTTTGAAAATTGCTTATCCATCCTTTATTTTCGAAGCCTATGATGAAATGTAGGTGTTGGTTTTTCCAAATCAACTTTAAGTAGAGAAATAAGTCTCTCTGAACCTTTTGGAGCGTCCTCTTTTGGTTCTTCAATCTTCTCTCTCTCAACTTTTTTCAATTTCTTTTCTTTCTACTTCAGTCTCTTTTTGAACTTTACCTTCCAATTCTCTCTCGCTTCTAAGTTGAACAGCTTTTACTTGCTCTTTATTCTGGTCTATTGGATTTATTTTTGTATTACTAGAAAGTGTTTCTTGGGATCTATTACTTAATGAATTTATTATTTGTCCTAATTGATTCTTAATACTTCTAATTGTAGCCCTTGACTTTGTAACTGATTTCTGATACACCTAAAAATGTACTATTTTTCATGCTTCATTTTATAATGAAATTGCACTTTAAAAGTATATTTTCTTGTGTTTTTCGTCGTAGGTACATCAAATTGAAGAATTTGAAGTGATTGGACCAAAAGGAACAAAAATGGACCAAGACAGAGCAAACCGGAGCAAATCGGGTCGAACTGGGGCACATCGGAGCCAAGAGGACATAAACCAGACACTTAATTGCCTGTTCCAGGTGCTTAAGTGCCCAAAATGGCGCTTAGACACCACCAAATAGAGAGGGGGGCGCTTAAGTACCCAAAAACGACGCTTAGGCGCTAGTGACAGTTTTCAACATATCTTCTAGAATATACATCGGATTTGGACGATTTGTGAAGCGGTGCTTCATGAATCTCTTGGGGAATTCATTGAAAATGAGAAAAGGGACTTTATAGAAGAATTTGGCGTAGTTATATAGAGTTTTGAAGAGGCACATCAGGAAACATTTGGAAGATTCATTGAATCTGGATAGTTTTTAAGAGACACTTAAGCATCTTTTGAGAAATTATAAAAAAAGACTTGGAAATGTTTTTAAAACAACTCTTAGATTCTTGAATTAATTGAAAGAGGAGAAGAAGACTTGGATAAGAAGGCTTGGGCATGAGCCCCAAGCAGGGCGACAAGGTGAGAGAGAGAGAGTGAGAGAGATTTCTTCTTTTCTTTTCATTTTGTCCTTGGAGAGGACTGTGAGGAGATTGCTTTTGTTATACAAGGAGAGTTTTATTTCTATTAGAGATAAGTATTTTCATTATATTTTGATTTGAATTTAGTACTTTGTTTGTATGTTTTCAAAGTCTTGTTCAATGAAAAGTTCTTGTTGTTTCTCCATGTGTAGTGAGTAGTTTTTTTTTACTCTTCCCTCTTGTAATGAATTAGTATGCATGTGTAGGATATAGAATCGAGTAGAGTGAGAATATATTGTGATGGTTTTATTTTTTTCTTCATTTACAAGTCAACTTGATCAACTTGCATGTTAAAATCTGTTATGAGAACATGTAAGATCCTGGATGGTATTGTCTCAATCAGCTGTGGTAGAATCACATGAGATTATATGGATGAGAATGTAGTCCATACAGTTAAGTGCAAATAAATAGGAAAATAATTTTTAAATGGTGTAGAATTAGAGGAGTTTAGAGTGACAGGCTAAACCCCTGAATTTGGTCTATTGTTTTAGGTTTTGAGGGAACTCTATAGTGAGAGCTAGTATCTTCCCTGTCTATCCCCTCTTCAAAACTATTCAAACTTTAGATTAACCAATGTTCTTTATAACATCTCTAGTAAGGGTAAAGTGTATAATTTCTCATATTTGTCACAATCTCTCTCACTACTTGTTTTACTTTTACACATGTCACTACTTGTTTTACTTTTACACATGTCACTACTTGTTTTACTTTTACACATGTCACTACTTGTTTTACTTTTACACATGTCACTACTTTCATTGCATAAGGAAGAGTACTTTTAATATATTAAAAATCCCACTTTCTAATTTCAACTAAGTATTTTAATTTAGAAGTAGAAGTAGTATTGTAGTGATAATTGTAGGATAAAATCAAAAACAAACTTTTATAGACCTTCCAAGCTAGGGCGTGTTATTCTAAACTTGAATTTCTCTTGAAAGTTGCCATGATTAACATCGATCTTCGTGGGATCGATATTTGAGGCTTAATCAGAAAGCCCAATATTACTTGATAACGATACGTATACTTGCGTAGAATCCCTATAAATATAATTGAAATCTTACTTTGCTTGGGATTAAGTTTTCGGTGTCATTACCGGGGATTAAATCTTCAAGTAATGGTTTCAACTTCTTAAACTCTACATATAAAAAAGAATATCGGGATTAAGTGTTTGGCACCGTTACCAGGGATCGCAAAGATCACACCGATTGATCTTGACTTTTGGGACATTTAAGTTGAAGTAAATAGGCTTAGACTTGGAAACTGTAGTGTCGTAAAAACTGTTTTTGTGTGAAAAGTATTTTTCGTATGAAAAGTGTTGTAAAAAAACTGTTTGTGTGAAAAACAAGGTGTTTGTGAAAATATTTTATAGTGTTGAATATATTTTTTGTTTTATTTGTTTAATTATTAATGTATTATTTGTTGTGTTGCGTATGCAAAATAAAGGATCTGTAAGACTTGTGTCTTATGATCCTTAGTTAGAAAAAAGGGAAAAAATAAAAAAACAGAAAGGACTTGAAAAAATAGAAATGGAAATGGAAAACATTCAAAATAATAACTTAGAAAATCATCATAATTCATTGAGAGATTATGTGAATCCTACAACAGATGAAATTCACTCAAGTATACAAATCTCTTTCGTAGAAGCTGACTCGTTTGAAATAAATCCTTTGATTATCCAACTAGTGCTGAAGAACCAGTTTGGGGGAACTTCTTCGGAGGATCCCTATTTACACTTATCAAGTTTTCAAGAGCTTTGTGCTTCAATTTATTATAATGGCATGTGAGACGATGCTATTGAACTAAGGATTTTTCCTTTCTCACTAAGGGATAAGGCTAAACCGTGCTTATACTCATTAGCACCTGGTTCTATTAAAAATTGGGAGGAGTTAACTCAGAAATTCCTGGCTAAGTATTTTTCACCTTTAAGGACTTGTTGACCTCATTTTTGGTTGAGATCTAGAAACTTCTTTAGTAGCCTAGGTCTAGCCATAGGACTTTTCAATTGACTAGTCTTAGAAAACTAGAAAATGTACCCTCACCATTAGAAACTCAAAACTCTTCTCTTTACTCAACTTAAAGTTCCACATATTGGTCCTAACCTCTAGCACTTAGTAGGTAAGATCATTACGGGGAAGCTCAAGAAGAGTTCCTATAGAGCTACTGGTAGAGCTACTTGGCCTTAGGATTGACCCTGGGTGTTGATTTGGAGTTAAGGTATATCATACCCCACAATACCCTGGCTAAGATCAATATATGAGGTCATATGCACCTTCTTGGACATATGCACCTTCTTGGACTTATGGTCAAATCCAAACCAATTGAGCTTGGTATGGTCAAAACACAAGATTTGGTCATATGCACCTTCTTGGACTTATGGTCAAATCCAAACCAATTGAGCTTGGTATGGTCAAATCACAAGATTTGGTCATATGCACCTTCTTGGAC
>NW_018251180.1:281-1449 GCF_001263595.1 Phalaenopsis equestris | reverse complement strand
GACGCGTGGCAGCTGACTCGGAAGGCGGCGTCGAATAGGGGCGCGCCGCGTGGCCTTTCGACGGATCTGATGATCCAGTCAGCCCGCGTTTGAATAAATAAATAGGGGTATTTAATAAACTCAAAAAATAGCCTCTAAACTTCAAAAATCCATATCTTTGCATAGAGAATTTCTAAAAATAAAATAAAAATATCCTCTTGCTCAGTGAACAGAGGAGAACTATGTGGAATTATTTTCACATTAATTTGATGCATAAATTATTTTTAAAAAATAAATTAGGGTTAGGAGTTTTTCAATTCCCCATTCATATTGGATTATTACCTTGACCTTAAATTTTTATATGTTGTAGCCTCTGTCTAGATGCACAATTTGAGCATTTTTCAAAGACATAAGAGATCTCTAGACAGAGATCTTAATTTTCTAAGTTGTTATGAATTTTCTATTCAAATAATTATAGAAAATTATATGTGGCTTAAAAAATTCTACAAAAATTCATATGAGTTCCATATGGCCATAGTAGTTTTAAAAAATAATTTCATGATTTTTAAAAATCAAAACATCACTATTTTGAGCAAACCCCAATTTGCTTAAAACATTTAATTTGGAGAACATAAAGATAAAAACTATTTGATTTTAATTCTCCACTGTGATATATAAGTCAAAGAATTCACCATATAAATTTCAAAGGATTTTGAGATCATTTGATATTTTTAATTGATTTTTAAAGATCATTATTAAATTGAACACTTAAATAATTTTTAAAACTGAAAATATAACTCCAAAAATTATGAAACTTAGTTTTTTGTGTTCTCTGATATTAGGGGGATTTAATAAAAATAAAAATATTTTTAAATAAAAACTTAATTTTTAGGTTATTTTTAATTATTTTTAATAATTAAAAATAATAAAAAAATCATAAAATATTAAACTCATGGAAATGTTTCAAATTATTTCCTAAACACTTAAGAATCATTGGAATATTTTTCTAAGGTCTAAAAATAAAGATATCTATTTTTAAACCTTAAAATGATTTTTAAGGCTAAAATAGCATTTTCACCAAAAAATAATTCTAAAAAATCAAATGAAAATAAAAAAAATATAAAATAAATTTCTCTGGGTTTTTTGACCTCAGAGAGATTTTCCAAAAATATAAAACATATTTTTCAAC
>NW_018251180.1:0-243 GCF_001263595.1 Phalaenopsis equestris | reverse complement strand
ATCCCCAAAACTTCAATTAATTTTAATAAATCACAGAAAATTCAAAAAATTATGAAATTTTGGCCAAATGACTTTCTGGTCTAGGGCTAGCTTACATAAAAATTTCAAGTGATTAAGAGTTGTCTTTGAAGATGCATATTTTTGGAATTTTCTTTGAAGATGCATATTTTTGCATAAAAATAATTATATGAATTAAATTAAAATGGGTTTAATTGGTAGAAACCCACTGCACTTTGCCAAATT
>NW_018251179.1:11750-22800 GCF_001263595.1 Phalaenopsis equestris | reverse complement strand
CTTGCATATTAAAAGTTGCATCAAGTTTTTGGTGTTGTTGCCGGAGATTTAAATCTTCTAATAGTGGTGTCAAATTCTTCTATTTTTAAGCATATATAAAGTCATTGTTAGTGCCTTATGAAGAAATTGAAGAAATTATCCAAAAATGTCATGATTCTGAATTTGGATGTCATTTTGGAATTGATAAAACTTCTCACAAAATTTTACAATCTGGATTTTATTATCATATTCTATTTAGAGATGTTAATATATATATATATATATATATATATATTAAAACATGTGATCAATGTCAGCGAGTAGGCAATATTTAAAAAAAAATTAAATACCTCTAAATTTTACTTTTGAAGTTGAAATTTTTTATGTTTGGGAATTAGATTTTATGGGACCATTTGTACCTTCATTTGGAAATATATATACATTAATTGTAGTGGACTTTGTATTAAAGTGGATTGAAGCAATCGCTTTACCTCGATGTGATGCCAGAGTGTTTTAAATTTTTTAATCAAAAATACTTTTACAAGATATGAAATGCTCAGAATAATCATTACTAATGGAGGATCTTACTTTCAGAGCAAACAAATTAAAAAATTGGTGGAAAAATATAATATTATACATAAGATTGCAATTGTTTATCATCCCCAGACTAGTAGTTTTGCAAAAATATCTAATCATAAAATTAAGAGAATTTTGGAAAAAAACTGTAAATCCTAATAAAATGGATTGGTCTGCTAGATTAGATACTGCATTATAGGTGTCAGTCACCAAATTGGAAGTTGTCGGTTGCCGGAATAGAAATCCCAATGTCCGGTTTAATTAATTTATATATATATATATATAATTTGGGAAAATAATATTTTATTTTTTAAAAATATGAGACCGAACCGATCTCAAATCCTCAGTAGTTTAAATAAATGAGCTTAATACCGCAAGCAATGCATTTATCCCGAATGGTGGACACACTACTTACTGTTAAGACCTGATTAAATAAACTAAAGGATTTATGACATCCATTTAAGTCTGTGAAAAAACCATTTTATTTATGTTGACCGACAAGTTCCCCTATTTAATATGAAAAATTAAGTAGGGTTTATGTTAAGCTGGATTCTTAAAAGTTTTTTATAAAGGCAAGCCCTTATAGTTAATTACATCTTAGATAACCAAAGTCACTAAAGAAAACTCTTGATAAAAATCATGAGATATTGTCTTCAAGAATTTCAAAAGATAGGACTTTTTGAAGAGATCAGACGAAGAGGCGTGAAAGGAGAATGACTCAAATTTGGAACATTTTATTTTTGGAATCTAAAGGAAGAAGAACTGAGGGATGTCACAGATCGTGAGGAGAACCTAGATGACTTCCCAAGAAATCCTATGGTTTAGCTTCAATTTTGAGGAAGAAATTATTTAAATATTTCATCATGTCAATTTTATTATTTAGTGCTTACATTCATGTGAGACGATCACACAAATAGCCTCGAAGATATGAGGATTATAGTCGTGGCAAACGACAATCTCGAAATCCTAAAACAAATTAGGGTTTAAATTGTAATTGTATAGTAGGGCTATACAAAAATCTAAAGATAAGTTGAGGATTTATGTCACACTAGGCAGACAACCTCGAAATCTTATGGCTCGGTTGTTTAATTCTAAGGAATGGTTTAGCTGGTGTAGACATATTTTGCTGTTGCAGATGCTCGTGCTGCCTACAATGCTAGCTCCAAACTACTCATCGTGTCGTGTCGTGTCGTGTATAAGTTTTCTAATGTGTCAAGCCCTGATGTCAAATCAAGTGTTTGCTAAGGTTATTGTTATTTTAAGTATCACATGGTTATCTAAATATCACGGGGGATGTTAAAGTTGATTAGAGTGACACCGGTTAGGATCCCATGGTTCTCTCGTTCGAGTGTCATATTTTCTTTTGAATTTACTTAGTTTAAAAAAGTTATGAAACCCATTTAAATCAGGGAGATCTCGTTAGCAGCCGTGGGTTACCTCCTCCGAGGGACTCACACGGACTTTTTAATTTTAGTGAAATTTCAAAGGATTTATGGTTTCCTTTGAAACAGTTTGTTTTAGTTTTTTTTTTTAAATGTGGATTAATTTTGAAAATGATTGTTTTGATTTTGCAAGTAATTAAAGTACACAAACAAGCAGTTATAATATTATCAAAAAATTAAAACAAGAATAGTTGAAGGTTTATCTAACAAACCCAAATTAATGACTTATTGAGTCCTGAATGATCTTAATGGAAGATTTTAGAATAAAATATAGCAATTTCAATTTTACCGTCAAAATATCCAAGAGATTCCAAAGTGTTCATGGAGTGATCCCATGTTGCTTTAAAGATCTCTTGAAGTATTCGAGTTCATTTTGAAATTATTATATTGTTCCATTAATTATCACAGGTCAAACTAAAATTACCACATTAGTCGATTAATCTTGACGTTTTAACAAACTTGAGGACGGGGTACTTAATTAATTAGTTGATATTTTACTTAAAATTTATGTAGGTGAATACCCCTAAGGAAAGTTTCAGTCATTAAAGATTTTTGTACCCATCACTAAAGCTGGGCTGATAGTGGTGTTAATCATCAATCATGTTATCTTCTAAATCCCATCAATCAAGTTTTAAAGTCAAGCCTAGATCACTACCAAGCCCCTTAGTAAATCTAATGTGAGAAGATTAGCAAATGTTAGAATTTTAATTTAGGTGATATGGATTCTGATTAAAAGAAGTCAGGTCATCATTTATTGTTAACTTAATCATAAGTGAAACATCATCTCCCTAGTTTAAGCCCATCACTTGGAAATCATTTAATTTTGATTAACTTCCAAATCTTGATGGTTTAGCAATGTATAATTGTAATTGGCTTCTACCTTTTACCTGTTATGTTTCAACCATCCAAACATACTCATTAGGATCAAAATTACCCATTTTCCCTTTGATTAATCCAAAATTTTGATTGAGGTATCAAAATCTAAAATTACCACTTTACCCTTGGGACTCTTCACTTCATAACTCATTAAGCACAATTCAAATAACTTCAAAGATTTTAGAGTACCATGTCCCTAGAGTAATTAAAATATGAGCGAAGAAAATGTGGTTTTCAAATTTTAGTTTAATTTAAATGTTCATTTTAATTTGGAAAATAAGATTTTTTCTGTTAATTTACTTAAACAATCAAAATAATGTTTTTGGTTTATAGAAAAATTATTTAAGGTTTTCTTAGGTCAGAGAAACACTTACGCAAAATTTCATAATTTTTTTCAATTAAAATTTTAATTTAAATTTATAATTATTTATTGATTTAATGATTTAATTTGAAGGAAAAATATATTTTATTTAGAAAAAAATATTTTATATATGTTTATCAAACTTCTCTGAGTCCAGAAAACTCAGACAAACAAATGTTATATTTTTACAATTTTTTTAATTTTATTTATTATAATTATTTTAATCAGGAAGATAGGAAAATATATTTTTGGGCCTTTAAAAATTTATTTTTAACTTAGAAAAATTAGAAAAAATATTTTAATGAGTCCTAAGTGATTACGGAACCTTTAGAAATATTTTAAAATATTTTTATAATTTTAGAATTTTTAATTATTCTTAATTATTTTTAAAATTAAGTATTTTATCAAAAATAACTTTTTTTCCTAAGTGTTCCTGATCACAAGAAACTCAAAAATCTACTTTGCATAATTTTCCTCAGTGTATTTGATTTAATATATATATTTTTGTGCAAAAATACAATGTTTCTTAATAAAATCAACTTTAGTACTTAAACTTAATCAAATAATTTTCAAATTTTTACAGTGGGTTAACATAATTTTTATGCACAATGTAGAATTAATTTTGTCAATTTTTTATTAATAATTAATTTACATAAATTAGTACAAGATTGACAAACTTAATTAAATACAGAAATGTACAAAATTACTAAAACCATCCTGGCATTTTTCCTTAGCTTCTCTGACCACAGAAAACCTATTAAAATTTATCCCATAATTTTCCAAGTGATATTTCAATTCACATAATTAATTTAAGCCAAAATAATCATCTTAGCTTGAAAGATAGGATTAGAAGCACAGAGATGTCCTCTGACCTTGGAAAAATCAGAGAGCCTAGCCTCTGTCATGAGGAACAAACCTTCAAAAATTCAATCTATGGTGAGCAATGCTTAGTCATAATGAATTAAAATACCACAAAGAGTATTTAATTAATTAACAGTCAAAGAGTAAGCAAATAATTTTTATTTTTGGTCCACATTATTTTCCTCTATTCACTGAGCAATAGGGTATTTTTAATTTTTTTTATTTTTCTATGCAAAGTTATGATTTTTTAAATATATGAAATTTATTTAAATCATAAAAAGGCTATTTTTCTATTTAACCCGGTCACCTGCCGCGTCATCCTCTTCCTCTCCGAAGCGCCACGCGTTGTGCTCTAGTTTGATGCTACCATCTGACTTGGCAGCCACGTGTCCCGCTATTCATGTCATTTTCCCTCATCCAGCTTGATCTCGTCCATCTGTCCGATACACACACGATCAGACGATCCTCCGTCATCGTCCCCGATGAACCAAACTCTTGAGTTGTTAAACTTCTAAACTTAATATCTAGCTCGATACTCAACCAAATCAAATGGGGTTTGTTCCTACACCTTCATCTACTCAAGACAAACACATCCATATGGTTACAATGCTATAAAATTAAACTTTATTTCACATTTGGTGATTTCAAGCTCAAGGTTAGGGTTAATGGCCTATACCTTTGTCTGAGAGGGGAGGCCTCAATCAGATGCTTGTGGAAGCTTCAATGGAGTCCAACGAACCTTTTAGATGTATCAATTTCCTCTGGTATAATCACCAAGTAAAATTTCAATGAAATAGGGTGTGGGCTTGGTCTAGGAGTGGTTTGGAGAGCTCAACAGAGGGGAAATTTCAGTGGGAATCTTCCTCTCTTGCTTTGGGTAAGCTCAAGGGCAGTTCAATTTGGAGTTTGGGGGAGTTTTGGGGATGGCCAAAATTTCTCCTAATTTTGAGCTAAAAAATTAGGCTCAGGTGGTCGGGGAAATGGCCAAGAGATGGTTGTAATGAGCTTCTAGAGTCTTGGATGAGCTCTGGAAGCAATTTAGCAGAGTTTCCTAAAAAAAATTGGTTCTCCTTATCTTCTGGCCATGGAAGGGGGGTTTAAATAGAAGGGCTTAGATTGGCTATCAGAGCTTCAAATTGGGTACAATGTGGAGCTGAGGTGGAGGGCTTCAAAGTGCTAAAAGTCAATTAGAGCTAGGCAGCTTAGATGGGTGCTTTGGGTTTTGATTAAGGCATGGGGACTCTTGGTTTTGGCTCCTCCGGTGACTAGGGTGGCTTTCCAAGCTAGGAGAGGTGCTCAGGTGGCTCAGGGACCTTAAGAGAATCTCTCACAACAAGTAATTTGGGTTGGTAATGGGTTTTGACAAAAGTCACTTTGGCTTAAGCAATTTAGGAAACAAATCCATTGATTCAGGGGACCTTTGGTCCATGACTCACCTACTATGGGCTAAGTGGGTTTAGCCTAGTCACTAGGGTCTAGAAGGTGGCTGTAGATGCTTTAGTTTGATCAATTTGGCATGGCTTAATCAATTTTTGTGCATGGGTTCAATATAGGTCAAATTGGCTTGAACTTGTGTTTAGGTTGGACTAGCCATAACATCAAACTCAATTTATTGAAAAAATTGGTGTAAGTGATTGTCATAAATGGTTTAGAAAAGTTTTGGAGTGATTTTGAATTGATTTGGAGGTTCAATTTGAAGGAATTTGGGCATTTGGTCAATTTTAGGGTGTTGGGTTAGACTTCGGTTTTAATTGGACTAGAGTTTTGCTAGGGCCCAATTAATGGTTCAAATTTGTCTTAATAATTGGCATGAAGATATGTGGATAGAAATTGAGTGGAAATTTTTAGGTTATGGGGTTTTATTGAGTTTAATTTGAAGACATGGTCAATTTGGGGCAAAATTGGAGGTTTTGGTCTAAGTTGATTTTGGGTAAAATTAAGGCTTGACAGAGGCCAATTAAAGGTTCAATTTGATGTGGGGAAATGTTGTAAAGAGGTTATGATACAAAATTAGGGCAATTGGATAGGTTTAGAGGTTCAATTGAGTGAGATTTTGGTTTTGGGATCAAATTGGGGCCTTTTGATTTAGGTTAAAATTTGATTCCAATGTGGGTCAATTGGGCTTAGATTTGGTTTAAATAAAGCTTGGGTATGATGAATTTGTGTTTAGAATTGAAATTAGGGGAATTTGAGATAAAATTGGTGGACATTGGGGGTGAATTGGGGCAATTGGGCCTTTAAAGACAATTTAAGATTTTTGGTCAAAATTGGTCAAATTGATCAAAATGAGCTCAATGGAATGGTTCAAATTAATTTAGGGACATTTGAAGTGGTTTTTGGACAATTTGGGTTACCAAGGGTATTTTGGTAATTTTAGCTAAATGAGGGGTATTTTGGTAATTTTGAAAATTTTAGGATGTTTTGGGCAACTTGGGTATCGAAGGGTTTGAAAAGATTTTTGAACAAATTTGGGTGTTTTTGGTATTTTTGGTAAATTGGGTAAATTTCGGAGTTTCAAGGGCATTTTGCTAAATTGGGTAAATTTAGGCAAAAGGCTAAATTTGGTATTTTGGTAAAATTAGGGTGTCAATCACCCTATTTGAGCCATGGACCAATAGAATTCTCTACTTTGGCTCCTTCATGCACTGGTTTTAGCTAAGCCCTAGCCTAGGGCTAGTGGGTCTAGAGGACCATCTACATGAATCTTCGAAAGGGTCAAGGGATCAAAATCAAGTAGGTAAGTTATGAGTTAGGTAGTGAGTGGAAGTGCAATGTACAAGTGTGTGAGTGAGAGCAACCAAGACCACACCACCAGAGGGCTAACCTTAAGGCTAAGCAATCCTATGGGAACTCTCCTTGAGCTCCCCCATATTGGCCGCACATACTAAGTGCTAGAGGTTATGACCAGTATGTGGAACTTCAAGTTGAGTAGAGAAGAGTTTAGAATTTCTAATGGCGAGGGTTCCTTTTCTAGTATTCTAGAAATAGTCAACAAGAAAGTCTTATGGCTAGACCCTAGGCTACTAAAGAGGAAAAACTAGACATCAACCAAAAGTGAGGTCAACAATGGGCATATAGGATATCTTATAAGACACCTATTGTAATGTCCCCATATCACTTACCAATATAATTGGAACATAAAGCTTATTAGGCGATTAAGGAGTTTAATTTTAATTTAAAAGATGTTGGTGAGAAAATATTTTTGCAATTGAATGAGCTTGAAGAGATTAAGAATGAATCTTAAGATAATGATAGGATATATAAGGAGAGAATAAAAGAATGACATGATCAGAAGATAATAAAAAAGGGATTTGAGCCTGGACAAGAAGTTTTATTATATAATACAAGATTTAATTTGTTTCCTAGAAAATTGAAGTCTAGGTGGATAGGGTCATTCATAATTATAAGAGTCTATCCCTATTGAGTTGTTAATATTGAAGATTTCGTGATTGGAAATGAATCTCAAAAAACTAGAAGGATATTTAAAGTAAATGGACACAGACTGAAATCATATTTTGATGATCAAAGGCTAGTTTTTAAAGAGACTGTAATGACTGTCACCCAGAGTAATGACTGGGAATGTCAAATTTTCTTTATGAATTCCATGTATTTGTGAGATTTATATATTAAGAAAAAAATTAAAACATTTTTATTTATTGACTTATATGGAAAAGTTGAGAGTCGTTTGGATTTAAAATGAAATAGTGCATAAATCTATTTTCCAAAGAGCTGACACTAGAAGCACCAAAATGGCGCTTGAAGCGTCGCGATGACGGAAATGAGTTAAGATGATTTAAAAGGGAGTTTTTGACAAGTTTTTGCTGGATTTCTTCCTAATAACTCCCTAAAATCAAATACTAAGGGTATTTAGGATGAAAAAACGAAGGGAAGGCCACCATTTTTCATATCTTATGGCTTCCTACTCTAAAGAAACAGCTATATATGAAATTTTCAACAGAGGGAGTTCATCAATTTCGATGCATAGAAGTTATACAATCCAGTTCTTTTGAAGAAGAGACTAATCAAGGAGCGAGGCTTTGTCAATTGAGGATTCAACACATCAAATAATCGAGTGCAGAAGATTATTGCACAGAGACACTGGAAAGTACTTTGCTATACCACTGCCGCTGTATTAGTTCCTAAGGTGAAAGAGTTTTATGCTAATCTTCATGGATTTAACCAAGCAGTCATCTATGTTCGAGGTAGGTAGATACAATTTACTCCTTCAAGAATAAACGACATGTTTATGATTGAAAGCATTCTTATTTGTCACTATGTGAATTTTGTCCCTATGAGAGATAATATGGATGAACTTTATCAATACCTTACTGATGAAGTTGCAAATTGGGAGACCAAAGATAACTGACGTGTAAGTTTTTCTTCATCATTATTGAATCCTAGATCGAAGGTGTGACATTTCTTTATTGCATCAAAACTACTTCCTACTATGAAAATCAGTAAAGTGACGAAGGAAAGTGAGGTTTTGAATTATTGTATTCAAACAAAAAGACATGTTGATGTTGGTGCTTTAATATTAAAGTCTATTTTGGGTTTAATCATCAATGGATCAACTTTTGAATCGGGACATCCATCTATCATATTCCTATTGTGTAACTAGTCGCAAGTGCCTTATGAAAGTTAGGAAAAAGTGCTTCTCCCTTAGAATCCTATGGACCCAAAAGTTTATTGAAGTTGCACAGGAATTGGGGAGGAGAACGATATGAATATAATGATGGATCAAGCATCTCAAAATTTATCGCCTATTCAGCCTTACTTTAGTTTGAATGCACTTTTGAAAATGATTAAGAAGTTGGAAAAAGAGGTACATAATCCTATGCATTCAATTGAAAATATTTCTTAAATGCTTGGCCACCTGGATTGGAGGATGAAGGCACACTTCAAACACAATAGATGTATTGAAGAAGGCTTGGTATGCATGTTTAAGGAAAATACTTGATTTGAAGAAGATTCGACGGACGAATTTCCTCACCGACCTTTTTACAACTTGTACGTGCACTATCAATCCATGGGAAACATTCAAGTTGATGAAAGTGAAGAAGATGTTTGAACTTGTTTTAGTACAAAATTCGTAGTTACATTTGTTGTTATGTGTTTGTATTGAATTTGATTTACTTTTATTGTGGAGCATTATATGTATTGTTTGTTAAATGATTGATATTTAGGCTTCAGCGTTAGTTTGTTGGCTTAATTTCAATGCTGAATTAAGTGAGTTGGCTTGAATACTGTTAGTTTGTAATCGTTTAGATTTTATATATAAAGGTGAGTTTTGTGTTGTTTACAAAATTATGTCTTAGAAAAATGTTTAATTATGAGTATAAGCGTTTAATTAAGTTAATTAGAGGTTAGTGTGGTGTGGTACGCAACAAATTTTCAAAGAAAATCGAAATTTGAAAATTTTTGGCGTTGGCGCTTAAGGCACAAGATTGGCGCCTGAGGCACCATTTTACAGAGAAGCAGCGCCAGATTGGCACCTGAGGTGCCAGTTTCCCGAAAACGCCCAAAATTACTTAAAGCCACAAAATACCCATGTAAAATGTCATTTTTACTGCTCGGGTCGTCTCTTACTTCTGAACTAAGGTTGAAACTCAACCTAGGGCTTCACATTTGGTGGATTTGAGGAGATTTCAAAGCCTAAAAGTCTTGGATTACATCTTCTATTGGTAAGAGCTTCACTTTAACCTAGAAATTTTTTATTTTCACCATAGATTTACCCTATATTTTGGTAAATCCAAAAATTTGAGAGTTTTTTTTTAATAAGTTTAATGAAAACCCATGGTGAAAAGCTTCTTACCAAATATTCCTACTTTTGGAGTTTAATTTATGCTATTGTGAATTTATTTGGATTTTATTGGAATTTATTTATAGATTCTTTTGGCTCCAAGAGTAAAGAGGGGAAAGCCTATGGGAGATTTCAATGCAAGGAGATTCATTAATTTTAAGGCCCAACATAACTATAATAATAAAATGGGCTCAAAAAAGTTGATTCAGGAACGAGCATTTTCAAATTTGGAAGGAGAGATTAAAAAACTGATTATTGATCGAAAGTGGGAAACTTTCTGCTACTTCACTATAGTAGCCATTGTTCCAGTGATTTAAGAATTCTATGTCAATTATCGAGTGACAACGGATGATCACATTTATGTTCGAGGTAAGCAAGTTAAATTTACTCGAAGAAGAATCAATGAATTTTATGGACTGAGAAATGCATTTCATTGAGAGTATGTTGCATTTGTGATGACTGATTCATCACTTGATGAAGTAATTGCCTATCTAATTGATGGAAGATGAGAACAGAAAATTAAAAATAATTAAAAAGTCAATTTCTTCACTTTCATGTTAAATGTTCAATCTAAGGCATTGCATTACTTCATCTCTACAAAGTTTCTTCCAACTAATCACCTGAACTAAGTAACTAAGGAAAGAGCAGTGTTGAATTTCAGCATTCAATAAATGAAAGCAGTGGATATTGGTGCTCTTATTGTACATAATGCTCAGAGCATTGCTAGTGGTTTAGGATATCCTGCCCTGATTTTCACTGTATGTAAACAATCTCTTTACATGACTGTCGGCGTTATTTTGGGGGTTGGTTTGTTTGTGGGGTTGCTCGTAAGAGGCTGTCGGTCGCTGGAATCGAAATCCCGTCGCCCGCTTCGGAAGGACGTTGAAGTATAAAATCAATCTGACCACATATTTTTCATAGTTTAAAATGAAAGAGCACTGTACCTCAAATCCTGTATCTATCCCGAAGGATAAACACAAGAATGAGGATGAGGCTCGATCAAAATAAACTAAGGAAAGTATGACGTCCGTTTGGTCTGCGAAACCTTTGTATTTGCCGATAAGTTCCCCTATTTAATATAAAGGATTAAATAGGATTTATATTAAGTTGGTTTCAGATATGCTTCCTATAAGGGCAAGCCCCTATAGTTAATTA
>NW_018251179.1:7895-9229 GCF_001263595.1 Phalaenopsis equestris | reverse complement strand
TAAGAAAGGGGTAATTATCATTTATCATTCAATTTAAGAATTATGTGGGTGAAGACCCTTAAAGGGGCAAGTTAGTGTAATTTGAACACTTAGCCAAAAATTTTTTTTAAACCTAATTGGGGTTAGTGGTGTTTCAAGCATGTTTGATATAATTATGTTTATTTCTCTAATCCTCATTTAGTCAATTTTTTTTTATTTAACCTAAGTCACCACTAAGCCCTTAAGACCTAGGTGAGTGTCTTAATTAGATTTAAAAAAAGGGTTAAGCTTTAAGTGATCACGATTCATGATTTGAATTTTATTTGAAAATCAAAATAGGGGTATTAAATTCTTCAAAATTTGACTTCAAAATTTATACCCCTAAGTCTAGGATCATTTTATTTTAATAAACTTCCAAATTTTAATAATTTAGAAATTTATTAATCTTAATTAATAAAGTGAAATTAGTTTCTACAAATTAACCCCTTTATGTTGCAAACATCAAGTGAATTGATTAATATTAGAGGTTACCCATTTCCCTCGTTGAATTAAGCCTAAATGTTAATTAAGGCTAAATTTCCAAAATTACACATTTTGCCCCTAAGGCTTTAACACTTCATAATTTGTCAAATTCAATTCAAATGACTTTGAAATTTTTATCCTACCTCATTCATGGGTCAATTGAGACATCAGAGGAGAAAATGTGATTTTTAAAATTTAATTTCATTTATAAAATTATTTTGGTGCAAAAATAGGATTTCTCAAAGAAAATTCCTAACTTGACCAAGGTAAATTATAATCTCTTGAAATTCTTACAGGAGGTATACCTAGACCAGAGAACCCTTTGGATAAAATTTCTAATTTTTTTGAATTTTTTTGTGATTTATTAGAATTATTTTAAATTGTGGGCTATTTAATAAAAATAAAATATTTCAAGTGGTGAAAATTAAGTTTTATATTTTTGAGAAATCTCCCTAAATTCAGAGAAGTCAAGGTCACAGAACTTAGAATAGAAAATTTTATATTTTTTTGAGTTTTATTTGATTTATTAGAATTATTTTTAGTGAAAACCCATTTTTTGCCTTTAAAAATTATTTTTAAGCTTTAAATTTCAGTATGTTTATTTAGAAAATTAGAAAAAATGATCTTATTGTTCCTAAGTGCTTAGGAAGCAATTTAGAATATTTTCATGAATTTCATTATATCTGTGATTTTTATGGATTTTAATTATTTTAAATGTTTAAAATAGGTTAAAAATAAAGTTTTTATTTTAACTATAATTTTATTTTTCTAAAATATCCCTGATCATAGAGAACTCAAAAAACTAAGTTTCATAATTTTTTGAGTTATATTTT
>NW_018251179.1:5476-5865 GCF_001263595.1 Phalaenopsis equestris | reverse complement strand
GGTTAAGGCAATCAATTGGGTGAAATTTGGGGACTTAGCCAATTTGGGGCTAAATTTGGGAATTTTAGATTTAGGCCAAAATCAAATGGATTTGAAGCTTCACCAAGGCCAATTGGTGGTTGAGTATGATGTATAAGAATGTTATAAATATTTTTCAACATCAATTGAGGCCAATTAACTAGGCTATGGGTTCAATTTGATGAAGATTAAGTCATATGGTCAAAATTGGGGTTTTGGCCCAAATCAAAATTGGCCTCAAATCATGGACCAATTGAGCTTGGATTTGGTTTATTTTGGTCATATCAAAAGTGAATTTGAGTTTAGGATTGGAATTGGGGTCAATTGAGATCAAATTGGTGGACATTTGAGTTGGATTTGGGGAAATTTGG
>NW_018251179.1:2033-5090 GCF_001263595.1 Phalaenopsis equestris | reverse complement strand
TCCAGCAATCCTAAGGGTGACTCATCCTGAGTTTCCCCACAGTGACCCCACCTACTAAGTACATAGAGGTTGGGAGCAATATGTGGAACTCCAGGTTGAGTAAAGAAAAGGGTAGAAATTCTAATGGTGAGGGTTCCAAGTCTAGTTTTCTAGGAATAGTCAACAGGAAAAATCTTATGGCTAGACCCTAGGTTACTAAAGAGAATAAAACTAAACCTCAACCAAAAATGAGGTCAACAAATCAGGAGCAGAATTTGATAGAAATGAAGAAATTTTGCAACCACTAAAACCCATTGGAAATCCCACTGTGCATAAATTTGAATCATTTGTTGGATCTAAGAGTGGAAGTAGTGATAGACCATCCACATCAGCTGCAAAACAATACACTTCTGGTTCTGTTTCACTTAAAAATATTATGGAAAATTAATGTTTCAACAATCAAATCTTATAGCAATGCAAAACATAATTGGTAGTATAGAAGCCAAAAAATGCCTATAACGATGAATATAAGTAAAAGAGAGTCTAGCATGATATTGCATATTAAGAGGCAATGATTAGATTCTTGAGGGGTGATCATACAGTAGAGTTTCCTACATGCCCCAGCTTCTCGCCTTATGTGCATGAAGAAAAAAAAGAAGAAGAAGAAGAAAAAGAAGAAAAAAAAGAAGAAGAAGAAGTGGAAGAAGACGAAGAGGAGGATGATGAAGAGTAAAATTTTATTTAAATTTTGTTTGTTTTTATGTGTTGTTATTTGTTTTGTTTTATTGTTGTTTGTATATGTGGAACATTTATTTGTTTAATTTGTGGATCTATTAAACTGGTGTATGTAATAGTAAATTGTAGACTTTTATTTTTTAGCATTTTTTGTTTTTATAGTTTACTGTTTATGTCTTTAATTTATCTTTTCTTAGCAAATCTTTTGATATATTATGTTTCATTTAATATTTTAAAGCCTGTACTTTTTAAGTTAGTACGTGGAAAATATTAAGAGCCAAGTATCATATTGATAATCATCTACATGTTAGTTTTATTTTTATGCATTTACTATTTTCTTTCACCTGCAAATTTTTTGTATTACATGCTTTACTTATTATTTAAAAACTTAAGTTTGGGGGAAATAAAAATTTCTTTAAAGGAAGTGAACTAAATTTTATTTGTCCTCAATTAACCATGATTTTAAAAATTAATTTAACATGACCATGGATATTAGAGTTTAACTTTAAATAACTATATTTTTATTAGAAATATTATTGTTAATTTAAGCAATAAGCGAAAATCTTTAATAATGAAGGTTAATTCTAGAGTTAAGATATTTAATATGAAAGAATAAGACTATGTTTTTTCTATTTAAAGTAGAGAAAATTGTATTTTCAATTTATTAAGAATCTTAGACTTTCATGTAAGAAGAAAAGAATGAGACTTTATGAAAAATTTTCAAAGCTAGTATGAATTTACTAAGTGAATTTAGGAAGTTTTGACTTTAAGAAGAGAACAATGAAGTTCAAAATTATTAAAGGCTATCCAGATATAGTAATCCTCACATGAAAAAGAAAAGAAAATAAAGGATTGAAAAAGATCCTAATGAAAAGAAAAAAAAAGAAAAAAGAAAAAGAAAGTGAAATATGTGAGGAGAAGCATGAGGAGATGCTTAATCAAAAATTGACTTCACTTGAATCAACTTAAGGAAAAAAGCTTTATTACATTTTTTAAACTTGTATTTGAGCATTAGCATCCATACTAATAAAATTTTCATCAAACTCTTTTTCATATGGACTTTCTAAGTATCTTTCATATGCAAAATTACATTTTTTCTTGAAATGAATGGAGATTCAAAACTCTTAGATTGGATTACTAGTTGTTCTTGTACTTTTAACTTTAAACAAAGTTATTAAAAGTTTTTCTTAAGTTATACTATTATATTTATTAAAAAAATTATAGATTTTTATAAGTTAATCTCTGTCATAAGTCATATTTTTATGAAGTAAAATGATTACTTGAGGACAAGTAACATTTAAGTTTGGAGGATTTTGATTTTAAGTTTGGAAGATTTTGATACACCAAAATAATGTACTATTTTTGTATATATTTATGTTTATTTTGGTGATATTACACTTTAAAGAAGGGTATTTTAATATTTTTGTTGCAGGTATATCAATTTTAGACATTTGGAGAAAAAAGTAGCAAAAAGCAGGAAATTTGGAGCCAAAATGGAGATTTTTGTGATCCTGGCACAAAATTGGCACCAGAGGTGTCATTTTCCTGAGAACTAGCGCCAGAAGCAGCGGAAACTGGCGCCAGAGGCACCATTTTACAGAGAAATTGCACCAGAGGCGCCAGATTAGCACCAAAAGCTCCAGAATCCAGAGAACATCGCGAACTTCATTAGGCTAGAGCCAAATTGGCGTTAGAAGCACCATAGACGTTTGAAGGGTCCACTAATTTTAAATGCCCCACAAAGTGATTCAATGCATCTAGACATTTTGGATGGTTCTTTTTTGAAGGGATATGTCTCTTAGATCAATAGACATATCTTTTGAAATTCAAAAGACTTGACTTTTGGATAAATTTTTGGAGTGAATTTTGAATTATTTTTGAAGGGAGGCAGCCTATAATAAAAGTGAGGGAAGTCTAAGGCATAAGTGTGGAGTGAAGGGGGATCCAAAGAGGCAATTGAGGTGTGAGAGAGAGAAATTTGAGGGCTTGAAAATTTTCTTCTAGGCTTGTAAGAGGAGAGGGAAGGTGAGAGATTTCTTCTTCATGACACTTCTAAGAGAGAATTGAGTGTGATTGTAAAGAGAGAAAGTGCTTAAAGATAACTTCTAGGAATTAGCTTAGGAAGGAGTGTGAGATAAGTTTTGTTTTTTTCTTTTGTTGCTTTGAAAACTTATTTTTATATATGAAATCCATGTTTTATTGTATCCTTCTCCTGAATTCTGAGTAGTCTTCTTTATCTTTCTCCCTACAATGAGATATGATTTTGTAAAGAATTAGTTTTATTTTGTAAGGTTTTAAATATCAATAAATTGTGGGGATTCAAACTATCATCTTCCTTTACTT
>NW_018251179.1:0-1978 GCF_001263595.1 Phalaenopsis equestris | reverse complement strand
TATGCTTTCTACAACAAGGTAAGAGTCACATTTAATTTGATGGGTGACAATGTAAACCATGGGTTTTCGTGCAAATAATAGGGAAATATACTTTGAGGGCGCAAAATTAGAGAATTGAAGGTGACAAATTAAAATCCTTAATTTGATCCAGTTGCTTGGAAACTAAAGCGAGGTTGTTAGCCCTCAGGCGAGGGAGAAGTGAGAGCTCTGGAGTGACAGTTAGTATCCTCTCAACTTACCACAAATTTAGGGACCAAACTCTTGATTAGTCATTGTTCTTTATGCACTCTGACTTTAAAGAGGGTAAAGAGTAGGATCGCATTTGGCACAATACAATTATATAAATATTTTTTCAAATGGTTTTAATTTCTTCACCATCCATATACTAATTTTCAAGGGAAAGGATGCTTCCTTAAAATTTGAACTTTTCATTTCAAAACTTTGTTTAGTTTTGATAAGTTTACTATTGAAGTTTAGCAATTAGTTTAGTTAACTTAGTTCTTTTAATTGCATTTTATTTTGTGCACATTAAATTTACATTAGATTTATTTTGCTTACTTAAGTTTTATATTTTGAATATTGTGTTTGACGTTATAACCATAAGAATTTCCAACTCCCTGTGAGATCGATACTTAGGACTCCATTAGAGCCCTTTATTACTTGAACGATACATATACTTATGTTATTATTACGGGTTTGGCAGCTTAGAGACTTTAAAAGATAAAATCATTTATATTAATTTTATTATTATTCAGATTGAATTGCATATTTACTATTAGTGTTAGCCGATCTCCACATCAGATATATCTTGAAGTTAGTTGATTTCTTTCTCTTATGAGAAAATCTTCGCGAGAACAAGATGTCATAGCATAATTTGTATGCTATCACATTTAGTGTACATGAGGTGTGACTGACCTTAACCTACCATAGCAACCTGAGGAATGTGATTTGATTAAGTAATAATATAAGAATGAGATAAACAAGTGGTGGCAAAAAGTTAAGGATTAGGCTATAGTAGAGAAGAAAATTCAATATGATGGTGAAGCACCTTACATAAATAATCTCAAATTGACTAGCTATGGGTTAATTATTTAACGACTAACATTTTTATCATGTTTTGATGATATCCTCCATTAGCTAGCTAGGTCTAGGAGTTAGAATATTTGAGTCTGATTTTTTTTCCATTCTATGCATGTGATCTTCAGGGATAGAGGTTGGGGACTTAATTTTGTTTAGTTATGATGTACTTCATTGAAACTTTGATTTTTTAGATTGATGAGTATTTATGAAAGAAGATTCGTATTATAAGAATTATAAATATGAACTGTTGGACATGTGCTTGCAGAAAAATGAGAATATCTTCATAAATAGTGTCAAATTATTACACATTAAAATATTTGTGATGGTAAAGTCAGAGAGTTTTATTTTTTAGCTATGTATGAGGAATTTGTACATAAATAGACAAATAAAAATGATTGTAAGAGACACCAGAGTTTTGGTATCAAGAAAAGAAAAACCAAGGGGCATAGCTTGAATGAAATGCATGATATAATTCACTACATAAGTAAATTTTTATTTTAATTCTTCCTCCATGCTAGGGAAAATGATACAATATAGTTTAAAATAATTTAAGGATGGTAAAAGAAATTTAGGATGATGCTTAAACGATGATAGCAAGGAGATGATGATTAGGTAACAATTTATAGATGAACATGGTAGTCAGACAATAATGATTTGAAGAAGACAGTCGGGCAATGGTAGTTAGACAATACCAGCTGTTGGGGGCTAATATCACTAGAGTTGGGGGCTACCATCTAGAGAATAAGATTTTCTTATATCTTTTGAGAATTTACATTATTGATCTAGAATTTACATTAATGATCGTTAAAATGAGTAAACTCGAGTTCAATAAATTTCTCTTATCGAATTTTAATCTTCTAGAAGCATATATATATATATATGTATATATATATGTATA
>NW_018251178.1:26392-29562 GCF_001263595.1 Phalaenopsis equestris | reverse complement strand
TACATGGTGGGCAGCCCGGCCATCTCCAACAGCAGAGGGTCTACATCAATGCATCATTATCTTAGCTTTAAAATAACAAAGCCATAGGAATTCGAGGTCGTTTGCCTAGTGCAACATAAATCCTCAAACATATCTTTTAGGCATTTGTACAATCCTGTTGTATAATCTAAGCCCTAAACTTGCCTTAGGATTCCGAGGTTGTCATTCGTTATGACCTAAATCCTCACATCTTCAAGGTTATTTGTGCTGATTGCTTCACACAAATGAAAATTGCAGGATGAAACATCTAAATGATCTCTCCTAAGTTGAAACCAAATAATAGGATAGCTTAGGAAGTCACCGAAGTTCTCCTTCGAATCTGTGACATCCTCTAGTGTTTCCTCCTTTGGACTCCAAAATAAAATGTTCCAAATTTGAACCAATCCCCCTTCACACTTCTTAGTCCGATATCTTTGAAATGTCCTTACCATTTGAACTCCTTGAAGATAATTTTTCCTAGATTTCTATCGAGAGTATTCTTAGGTAACTTCAGTTATCTAAGATGTAATTAACTATAGGGGCTTGCCCCTATAGGAAGCTTATCCCGAACCCAGCACAATATAAAATTCTTGTGTTCATCCTTCGAGATAGATACAGGATTTGAGATAAAGTGCTCTTTCATCTAAACTATGAAAATTATGGGGTCAGTTTGACTTCATCTTTTTCAAAACTAAATTTTTTTTAACGTCCTTCCGAAGCGGGCAACGGGATTTCAATTCTGATGGCCGACAGCTTCTTACGGGCAAACTCCACACCAAAAATACTGCCGACAGCTTCTTACGGACAAACTCCACACCAAAAATAGTGCCGACACGTGCCAAGGAAGCAGATGCCATGTTTGCTTTGATTCATGAAGAAGTTTACGATCCAAATATGAAGGAAACTTCCACTAGTCTGTCGATTACAGAGGACGAGCCAAAAACATTTACAGAGTCTGCATTTTCAGGGATCCCCGATTAGCTTTGTGTAGGATGTCCCATGTGTAATGCAGAAATTTTAAGGAGAACTTGATCAATGGGAGCCTTCATAGAATGCCCATAGTGTAACACCCTCCACTTGAAGAGTTACGAGACGTTAAAGAATATATAGCTGCCAGCATGAAGTTCAGAAATGCAAACCACCCAGAGGTCGAGCCAAAAATACCATAGTTTACATTGCCACCACCATCATGGATTCCTCCAGTGGATGAGATAGAGGAGTGACCTTGACATCCTTAGAGGATCCCTACAGCAGAGTTATAAAGGATGAGCAGGGTTCGGAAGCAACAGTTTGAGTACTATGAGGAAATTCAAGGAAAATTCATTAATACCCTAGAAGGATTGGAACTACACACTGGAGTATTCTCAGAAAATGATGAAAGAAAGATTTTGGACTGTGTTTTCGATCTCAGAGACAGAGGCCAAGCCGGATTACTGGGGAAGAAGACATATGCTGAGCCACAGAAGTGGATGCTGGGAAAAGGCAGAATTTCTATCCAATGTGGATGCCGCTATAATTTTGTTAAGGACAGGGGGAAACCCCCCCCCCCCCCAATATTTTAAGGTATGACGAGGTGGATCCCATGTCGTCCATGAAAAAGCGCATGATTAAGGGAATGGTAAGATGGAGCGTACTGCCAGCGGATTGCATCCTGAATAGTTGCATCATCAACATCTACAAGGAAGGGGACTACATACCTCCCCACATCGATCACCACGACTTTGTCAGACCATTTTGTATTTTCATGAGCAAGGGCAACATCATATTTGGAAAGGAGATATATTTTGTTGGACTCAGCGAGTTCAGAGGTTCAGTTACAATTCCACTACCAGTTGGTTCAGTGTTGATTCTGAAAGGAAATGGAGCAGACCTGGCAAAACACTACATTCCTAGAGTGCCATGGCACAAAGTCTTGGTTACATTGAGAAGAATGGATCACAGTAAGATACCATACGGATTCCAGTCAGATCTAGAATTGGAGGAGTTGCGCCTGTATGAGTTATGAGATAGTTGTACCTCTTATTGCACGTGAAACAAACTCTTGTCCCGAAGTGTAGCTTAGAAGGTTAGCTTGATCACCAGTTTACCCTACAGGATGGATAGACAGATAGACAGATGTCACTCTTTTGTACTGCAATAGAGCAGTAGATATGATATATGATGTTTCAGATGTACTCAGCTGTTGCCTTTTGATAATTCCAGCATGATCAGTTGTACATCATATTTGAAGTATAATTAATGAAGTTTCTTTCAAGATTTCAGCATGTTTGTCGATTTGCCATTTTGTGCGTTTGATGAAAAGCTACATGACCACGTATTGGTTATAAATTATAAAAAATACGATACAAAGAAAGTCTAATAATAAAATTAAAATTCAAAATTGAAATATTAATTGAAGAAAATCAAATTTAAAAAGATATCCTAGAAAAAAAAATGATAATGAAGATAACAAGAA
Organism: Phalaenopsis equestris; assembly: GCF_001263595.1. Taxonomy (NCBI): domain Eukaryota; kingdom Viridiplantae; phylum Streptophyta; class Magnoliopsida; order Asparagales; family Orchidaceae; genus Phalaenopsis; species Phalaenopsis equestris. The sequence goes on along the minus strand of NW_018251178.1, from coordinate 27,089 downwards.
AGTGATAAAAATGATAAGCTAATTCATCTTGAATTTGAAGTTCCACACTTTGAACTTCCGTAGCACAAATTCCACCATCTACATGATTTTTTTCACAATCCCACGGAGTTTCACACTCTTCACAAAATTTCACAAATCTTTCCTCACCACTATCAATCTTGAAGTTCCACATGTTCATAAACTCTGCACCACAAATTCTCTACACTCTTCTTGCAATGTTCTCAGAGTCAGTACCAAAATTTTGATTCACTTCCGCTACCTCTTGCGTTGGATGTGAGTCCCGGAGCTTTCCTTCCCAATATAGCTCGTCACCTCTTAGGTTGGATGTGAGTTCCTGTGCTTTCCTTCCTAATGTGGCACTAATCTTTGAGTAAGTATAAGACCACCTTAGATGGAGTAAGGCATCTTATTTTGATCCTTCGAGATCGGTCTAAAGCCACTTTAAATAGAGTAAGACATCTGATTCTCTACACAAATCTTCGAGATAGGTATAAGACTACCTTTGATGGACTAAGGCATCCTACTCTCATCCTTCAAGGTCGGTCTAAGGCTACCTTAAATGGAGTAAGGCATATGATTCTCTACACAAATTTTCACAAGATAGGTATAAGGACACCTTAAATGGAGTAAGGCATCCTATTCTCATCCCGCGAGATTGGTCTAAGGCCACCTTAAATGTAGTAAGACATCTGATTCC
>NW_018251178.1:18298-26380 GCF_001263595.1 Phalaenopsis equestris | reverse complement strand
CCTACACAAATCTTTGAGATAGGTATAAGGCCACCTTAAAAGGAGTAAGGCATCCTATTCTCATCTTTCGAGATCGGTCTAAGGCCACCTTAAATGGAGTAAGGCATTTGATTCTCCGCACAAATCTTCGAGATAGGAATAAGACCACCTTAAATCGAGTAAGGCATCATATTCTCATCTTTCTTAATCAATCTGCTTACTCTTTGAGAGCGGTTAAAGGCCATCTTAAATGGAGTAAGCCATTTGATTCTCTTCACAAATCTTTGAGATAGGTGTAAGACCACCTTAAATGGACTAAGGTATCCTATTCTCATCTTTCGAGATCGGTCTAAGGCCATGTTAAATGGATTAAGGCATCTAATTCTCTACAAAAATCTTTGAGATAGGTATAAGACCACCTTAAATGGAGTAAGGCTTCTTATTCTCATCCTTCGAGATCAGTCTAAGGCAACCTTAAATGGAGGAAGGCATCTGATTCTTTATACAAATCTTTGAGATAGGTATAAGACCACTTTAAATTGAGTAAGGCAGTCTATTCTCATCTTTTGAGATTGGTCTAAGGCCACCATAAATAGAGTAAAGCATCTGATTCTGTACACAAATCTTTGAGATAGGCATAAGGCCACCTTAAATTAAGCAGGGCACCCCATTCTCATTTCTCTGCACTTTTGGTGCCTCTTAAGTTGGATGTGAGGCTCTATGCATTCCATCCTAATATGATCTCTTCACATATTTCTGCTTTCCTAAATTAAATTTCCACTAAATCAAAATAAAAATAAAAATTGAAATTAAAATTAAAACATTGAAATCAAATCTTCTATGTGACCATCAATTTCCCTGATGATTATCTCTACAAATTTGTCGTGCAACCCCTCACTTGGGTTAGCAAGCACAAATCACCTTGTGAATTTCAAATTCACTCTTGAAATTGACATCCTGAAGGTACACCCGCTAATCCCTGACGAGAGTTTTGGAGTCTTCAAATTTGATTGAGGATTCCTTTAATACTCCCCAGCAGAAACCTTCTTCAGATTTCTTTTGTTCCGCTCTAAGCAAGTTAGCTTAGGCTATCGTGTTGGTTTGTTGATCTCGTCGGTCAATGCCAATATATGAAGTGTGTTTACCCAAGTACATTACACCTATTAGGGATCCATTTGTTGATCTCACTTTTGGTTGAGGTCTAGTTTCTTCCTTATAAGCCTAGGATCTAGCTATATGATTTTCTTGTTAACTATTCCTAGAAGAATAGTGATGGAACCCTCACCAGTAGAAACTCTAAATTCTTCTTTTCGCATCCTGAAGTTCCACATGTTGGTTTTAACCTCTAAGACTTAGTAGGTGGAGCCAGTAATGAAGAGCTCAGAAGAAGTCCCCATTGGACTGTTTGGCCTTAAGGTTAACCCTGGGTGATGTGGGCTTGGTTAGGTCTACACGCACTTTCACTTGCACTCACAACCTCAATCTTAACCTAATCATGTCTAGCTTGGTCCGTTACTCTATTGGAAATTCTTGGTCTCTTAAACCATTATCCCTATGCTAGAGTTTGACTAAGATCAGGACATGGAGGATCCATAATGGGAGTTCCCTTGGTCTCATGGCTCAAAAAGGTTAATTTTATGATTAAAATTCTCAATTGATCCCAATTTTACTAAATTCCCAATTTTGACCATTCTTGGCCTCAATTTTTCAAATTACCAAATTAACCATAAACCCTAGATTTTCCAAAAATTTCCAAAATTACCCAAATTCTCAAAGTCTCTTCAAAAATCATTTTAAACCATTCAAAATCACTCAAGTTGACCATAATACACCAAAATTTCTAAAATCCCCAAAATTACCAAAATACCCTTTATACCCCAAAAATTCAAAAAATTACCAAAAATCTCCAAAACCACTCCAAATGTACCTAAAATCAATTTGAACCACTCCATTGAGCCCAACGTGACCAAATTAACCCCTTTTGACCAAAATCCCAAAATTGACCCTAAATGACTTAATTCCTCAATCCTGCCCCAATCTCCACCAAATTGACATCAATCACACTCAATTTCAATTATAAATCAAAATTCATCATATTCAATCCCAATTGAGACCAAAACCAAGTCCAATTGAACCAAATCTCAAGCCCAATTCTAACCCCAATTTCAAAACCCTAATTTTGCCCCAAAAATCCAACATTTACTCAAATTAAACTTCATAACCCTTCAATTTTCCTCCCAATAGATATCTAAAACTCTTCATCACAATCTCTTAGACCAATTTGAACTTTTAATTGATTCACACCCAAGTCTAGCCCAAATGCCTCAAAATTGACCATGAGCCAAATTCCACCAAACTGAGCCTGCCAATCAAATCAAAATCACCCAATTCTTTTTCAAAACTTCTCATGACAATTATCCACACCAATTTAAGCAATAAATTGACAAATATCTTAACCCAATCCCAACCTAGACCCAAGTTCAAACCCATACCTCAATTTTGAACTCAAGCTCCAAATTTGACCAAAGCAATTCAATTTGACCAAACCCTGGTAACCACATCCGACACTTGAGCCCTAGAAACCAGGCTACATCCACCTAGCACAAACTAGTTCCGCCATGGACCAAGGATCCCTCAAATCAAAGGATTTCCTTCCTAAATTGGCTAAACCAAGGGAGATATGTCATCAGCCATCGAACCTTTAAGCTAATCGCCATTAAACCATCCCTTGGATCCCCTGAGCTACCTAACTATCAGCTCTGGTCTGGTTGACTGGCCTAGTAGTCAAAAAACATGAAAACCAGAGCCACCCCAAGCCTTTAGCCCAAAATTGGAACTTTCTGAGTTGGCTCACCCCAATTGGCCATTGGCGCCGCTTAGCCTTCCATATAATTAGTTTTTTGCACCCATTAGCCAGCTCTGGTGGCCACCATTCCTCTACCTATTTAAACTCCACCTCCCACAGCCAAAAGGAGAGATCACCAATTTGCTTGGAGAGACACTGTCAAATTGTTCCTAGAGCTTCTCATAGCCCTCCTGAGTTCAACCCCACAGTTCTCAGTCACCCACAACATCTTCCTGAGCTCAATTTTGAGCTCAAAATTCAGGACATTTTTTGTCATTCCCTGAAACTCCACCAATCACCAAATTAACTTGCTCCTCACCTTTCCTAAACCAGACAAAGAGGATCCCCATCAAAGCCCCCCTCTGGTGAGCACCCTAACCTAGTTCAAGACCAAGGCCACACCACTTGTTGGAGGAACTCTTGTCTAGACCTATACTAGAACAAAGAGACACTTGTAAGAGGTTTGTCAGACTCTACTAAAGCTTTTCCAAGCATCCAATTGAGGCCACCCCTCCTGGACACAGGTATACGCCATTTTCCCCAAACCGGGAATTGCCCACCATGCATAAGTACCCGTATAGATAGATTCGTCCGGACCAGATGAAGGTGTAAGAACAAACCTCATTTGATTTCATTGAGTATCAATTGAGATCTTAAGGTTTTAAGTTGGAAGGTTCTCGGGTTAAGACGATGACGAAGAGTTGTTGGATCGCGCGTGTATCGTTTGGATGACTGAGATTGCGCCGAGCAGAGGGATGAAACATAAAACACGGGCTAAGTAGGTGGCTACGTGGACGACAATGTCAAATGGCAGAGCGATGCATGTGAGTTCGGAGCGTTGTAGGATGAGGTGGCGCTGAGTCGGATAAGTAGAAAAAAAATGTATTAAAGGGATTTATTTAATTCACAGACTTAAAAAATGCATAACTTTGTGTAGAAAAATCATAAAAATAAAATAAAAATACCATGTTACTCAGTAAATAGAAAATAATAATGTGGCATATAAATAAAAATTATTTGACATGTCTCTAATTTTTAATTAATTAAATACTCTCTAGACTATTTTAATTCTAAGTAAATAAAAAATAAAGAACTTAGCTTGAAATTTTAGGGGTTACTTCCTCATGTTAATAGGGATGTTCTTCGATTTTTCCAAGGTCACAGAAAATCTCTAGCTTTGTAACACTAATTTTCAAGCCTATGTGCCTTTTTTTGCTTAAAATAATTTTATAAATTAAAATATAAATCAGAAAAATATGGGACTTGTTTTGGTAGGTTTTTTGTGGTTAGAGGACTCTCGAAAAGATATAAATTAATTTTAAATATTAAGTTAATTAAACACTAAAAACTGACTAAAATTAAATTAAAAAAATTATATTAAAAAATTAATAAAAATCATTTCACACTGTAAATAATAATCATTCTAACTCACTGTAAAATTTTGAAACCTATTTGAATTAGTTTGAGCACTAAAGTCTATTTTCTAAGTACAATGGTATTTTTTTGCATTAAAATAATCATAATAAATTAACTATAATGAGGAAAATTATGAAAAAAAATGTTTTTAAGTTCCTTGTAATTAGGGGCACCTAAGAAAAATAAAAATTGTTTTAAAATAAATAGTTCAATTTTTAGCTATATTTTGAATTAAAAATACTTAAAAGATGATTAAAATTTTCAAAAGTAAGAAAAATCCCAAATATGTTTCTAATTGTTCCCTGATTACTTAGCACCCTTTAAAATATTTATTCTAATTTTTCTAATTTAGTTATGTTTTTTTAAATGCCAAAAATGTATTTTTCTTAATTTTCCATTAATATAATTATAATAAATAAAATAATACAAAAATGAAAAGTTTTTTTCTCTAAGTTATCTGGACTTTGGGAGATTTAAGAAAAAATATAAATAGCAAATTTTTTTAATTAAAACATATTTTCTTTTTAATACATATTTTCTATTTTTAAAAATCTATAAATAATTTTAATAATTAAAATATAATTTGAGAAATTATGGAATTTTGTCCAAATTGTTCTCTGACCTAGGTGAACCTCCAATAATTTTCCCATGAACAAAAACTTTACTTTGATTAACCAAATAAATTATTAATATTTAAGATCCTATTTTTGAGTTATAATAATTATATAAATTAAATAAAAACTAGAAAAAACACATTTTCTCCTCTGATATTTTATTGGCCCATGAATGGGCTACCATAAAAATTTCAAAGTTATTTAAGTTATATTTGATAAATTATGAAGTGGAGAGCTCCAGGGGAAAATGGTAATTTTGGACTTTGATGCCTTAATTATAATGTAGGATTAAACAAAGGGTAAATGGGTAATTTTGATCATAATTAACTTTCTTAGATGTTTAAAAGATAATGTTTTAAAAGATAGAAACCAATTTTCCCCCCTTTTCATGATAAGGGTAAAATTATAATTTTATAAATTATTATGACTTGGAAGTCCATTTAATTGGACGATCCTAAGGTAGTGGGCTTAAGAAAGGAAGATAATAATCCATTTATTTTAAGCCCCTAATTGGTGATTAAATGATAGCATGGCCCTTTAATTTATTATATATCTCACTTAAATTTACATTTTGATAATTACAAATTTACCTATGAAATTGTTAAGGGCTTAGTAGTGAACTAGGCCTAATTTGAGATTATTTATTGAGATTTTAAAAAGATAACATAACTAATTATGAACATTTTGAAAATACATCAAGCCCAATTTTAGGGGTGGGTACAAGGTCTTCAATGACTTGAGTTTGCCCTAAGGGTACCCATTCACCCCTAAGGGTACCCATTCGAGTGTGCCCTAAGGGTACCCATTCACATAACTTTTAAATAAGACATTAAGTGACTGTCTAATTACCCCACACTTAGAATAGTTAAAATATCAAGGTTCAGTGAGCGCAGAGTGTATTAATTCATTGAAACTAAATTTAAAGTTTGGGATGATCAATTGAATGATATTACAGGTTCAAATGAACTCGAAAAATTTTAAAGGGTTATAAAGGTTGTTAGGGATCGTTTCCCGAACACTTTTATGACCTTTTGGATATTTTGAAGGATAATTGAACTTATTATCCTTTTTTTTCAAAATCATCTATTAAGACCTTTAGGGACCCACCAAGTTATGACTTAGGTTTTAGTAGCTACACATTCGACTGGTCTTCTAGTTTTCTATTCTTGTAATTTATTTGAATTGCTTACAAAAACTATATGTATAAACCCTTTCAAAGGTATGGTTTGTGTGTTGCTTACAAAAACTATATGTATAAACCTTTCTTTACTTCAAAAACTATATATATATATATATATATGGGTGTGTGTGTTGCAAGTTCTAACGATTCAGCGGGAGCAGCGAGAATATGACAAGTACGCCTTTACAATTTTCTTTACTTTCTGTCATTTCATTTACTATAATTTACTACTGCTTCTACATACCAGGCATGCTTGGTTAATAAAATGAAAAATTTTTCAAAACTAAAAATTCAAACAATTTTCAAAATTAAATTAAACCCTTTCAAAGGTAACCATAAATCCTTTGAATTACAATTTCATAATATGTCCTTGTGAATTTATGAGAGTCCCTCAGATGTGGTAACCCATGGTTGCTAATGAGATCTTCCCAGTTTAAATGAGCTTAACAACTTGTTTGAGCTAAGCAGAATCAAAAGAAAATAGTAATACTGGAATGTGGGAACCATGGGATCCTAACCAGTGTCACTCTAATTAACTTTAACCTACCCCCTAAATAATGATTGAACTGAACTTGTCATTTAAACTATTGGACCTTTAGAATTTAGGGCGGTTACTTTGTCGAGGAGCATGTAGCTAACCACAAGGGCAACATTCAACAACAGTAAGTGGATCTACAACTTTAATTTTTTTTCTTTAGAATTAAACAACAAACCATAAGACTTCGAGGTTGTTTTCCTAGTGCAGCATAAATCCTCACTTTATCTTTAGGCCTTTGCATAACCATGTTATACAATTTAAGTCTAAACTCATTTTACAATTTCGAGGTTGTCGTTCGTTACGACTTAAATTTTCCTAAATTTCATGATATTTGTATGGTTATGTCATGCACATGTAAGCCCTATAAAATAATAATTGGCAGGATGAAAAATTCAATAATTTCCTTCTTAACTTGGAGCTAAACCGTAGAATGCTTGGGAAGTCATTGAGGTTCTCCTCAAGATCTATGACAACCCCTAGTTTCACTTCCTTTGGATTCCAAAATAATGTTCCAAATTTGAGCTTTCTCATTTGGAACTTCTTGGTCCGATCTTTGAAAAGTCCTATCCTTTGGAATTCTTGAAGACAATATTTCTGATCTAAATCGAGAGTTTTCTTTAGTGACCCCAGTTGTTTAAGATGTAATTAACTATATGGGCTTGCCTCTATAGGGAGTTTTAAGAACCCAAGTAATATAAACCCTATCTAATCTTCCAATTTTGATAGGGAAACTTGTCGGCTTATATAAAAAACAGTTCCTAAATCAAACATTTGTCATAATCTCTATAGTTTATCTAATCGAGCCTCACGGATAAATCTTGTATCTATTTCTTGGGATAGATACGTGAATCCCTGATGCAAATGGGTTTAGTGTTTTATTTTTTGCAAATATTTTTTAATATTACAAAATACACACGGCAGATACAATAGTAAATATGAAACTTAATCCCAACAAAAATAACTTTAGTGAAAATAGTTTTATCTTTTAAAAATCTTTAAACTGCCAAACCCTCTAAAAAAATGCAAGCATACGTATCGCTCAAAAATAAAGGGTTATAATGGAGTCCTACATATCGATTTCATTGTGAGGTTGGAAATGCTTATAAGTAAATTCTTAACATTATAATGTAAACTACAATTTTAAACTACAAAAGTGAAGTACTAAATTTGAATATAAAGTAAATGAGTGAATGCAAAATAAAATGAAGTTAAAAGACTAAGTTAATTAAACTAATTGCTAAACTTTTAAAAGTAAAATCTATGAAAGTTTTGGTGACGAAGAGTTCAAAGTTTAAGAAAGAATCCTTCCCCTTTACAATGAGTTTATGGATTATAAATAAACCAAAATCATTTGAAAATATATAAAATTATTTTGTGTCAAATCGGAGCAATCATATTCGTTAGTCTTTTTCGAGTGCATAAAGAACATTGACTAATCCAGAGTTTGGTCCCTAATTTTCTGGTTAGGCTGGGAGCATGTTGGCTGCCCCTCCAGAGCTCCCACTAACTC
>NW_018251178.1:10490-18181 GCF_001263595.1 Phalaenopsis equestris | reverse complement strand
CACTCAACCCCATGGATGACATCCTCTCTCATGGAATCAAATGTGATTCTCCCTATGTTGTAGAAATCATAGCCCTTTCAGAACATATGTTTCTCAATAAATTTTAATATTTTAATTGGCCAGATTGAAAAAAAAATGAAGATGAGAGTTCAAATCCTCACAAATTATTGATGTTGAAACTTCTATACAACAAAATCAATTCTTCACAAAACCATATCTCAAAGTAGGGAGAAGGATAAAGAAGACTACTCAGAGTTCATGAGAAGAATATGAAAAAATACAGATTTCATATATAAAAGTAAGTTTACAAAACAAAGAAATAAAATAACACATCTCATCTCACAATCCTTCTCAAGCAAATCCCTAGTAGATCTCTTCAAGCGCTTTCCCTCTTTACAAGCGCTCTCAATTCTCTTTTAGAAATGTAATGAAAAAGAAATCTCTCAGCATCCATCTCCTCTTCCAATCCTTGAAGAAAATCTCCAAGCCCTTGACTTTCTCTATATCTCACACCACTCTCTCTCTCTCTCTTCAAACTCTTCGTGCCGCCCCCTTCTTAACTCTCTTCAAGCCCCATACTTTCCTCTCCTTTATTAGAGGTTGCCTCCCTCCAAAAAGAATTCAAAATTCCCTCCAAAATTCTACACAAAAGTCGACCCTTTTGAATACAAAAGACATGTCTATTTATCTAAGAGACATATCCCTTCATAAAAGAACCTTCCAAAGTGTCTAGATGTATTGAATCACTCCATGGGGTGTTTAAAACAAGTGTCCCTTATAAAAATTTGTGCAAAATTTGTCCTGAACCACCTTAATCAGCAAAAAGTCTTCTCTGGCGCTGGTCCTGATGCTTCAGCATCCAACTTGCTTGAGACCGCGTTGTTCTTGGTTTTGACACTTCAGGTGCCAAATCTAGCATTTTTGGCATCATCTCTCTGTCAAATGGTGCTTCAAACACCAGTTCTGGTGCTTTTTGTGCAAGTTCACTGTTAAATGGCGCTTCAGGCGCCAATTCTAGGGCTTCATGCGCCAAAATCTCAAAATTTCTTATTTTGGCTCTGAATTTCATCCTTTTTGCTAATTTTGCTCTAAAAGCCCTAAAAGCCTAAAATTGATAAACCTACATCAAAAAATGCAAATATCCTTCTTTAAAGTGCAGTATCACCAAAAATAAGCATAAAATTTATACATAAATCAACATATTATTTTGGTGTGTCAAGATCACCAAACTTAAATGTTACTTGTCCTCAAGTGACACTTTTACTACATAAAAGCATATGACTTAAGATAGAGATTAACTTATAAGTTCTATACTTTAGTTTAATAAATAAAATAGAAAATTTTAAAAAAAATCTTTAATAACTTTTATTCAAACTCTAAGTCTAAGAGTACTTAGTAATCAAATATAATATTTTTGAATCTTTATGCTTTTCAAGAAGAATTGTAATTTTTCATATCAAGTATACTTAGAACATTCTTATGAAAAATAACTTCATGAAAACTTTACTGGCGATGCTACTAATACTCCAATACAATATATAAGTTTAGAAAATGTAATAAATCATTTTCCTTATGTTGATTCAAGTGAAGCTAATTTTTTATTAGGCATCTCCTCAAGCTTCTCCTCACTCATTTTTCTTTTCTTCTTTTCCCTTTTTTTCATTCACGATCTTTTCAATCCTTTATTTTCTTTCCTTTTTTTTTAAGTGAAGATTATTATATCTGGATAGCCTTTAATAATTTTGAACTTCACTATCATCTTCTTAAAGTCAACACTTTTTACCTTTCTTTACTTCATAAATCATATTAGTTTATGATTTTTTATAAAGTTCCATTCTTTTCTTCTTAAATGAAACTCTAAATTTCATAATATTTCAAAAATACAATTTCCTTTTACTTAAAATTGAAAAACATAGTCTTATTTTATCATAAAAAACATCTTTAACTTAGAATTGACCTTCATTATTAAAAACTTTAACCTAAATTTACAATAATATTTACAAACATAAGTATAGTCACTTAAAGTTAAATCTTAATATTCCAAGTCATGTTAAATTAAATTTAAAAATATAGGTAATTGAGAACAAATAAGATTTAGTTTACTTCTTTTAAAAAAAAAATTCTTTCCCCCAAACTTAAATTTTTAAGTAATTTAAAAATGTGTTAGTACATAATTTAGTTGGTCAAAGAAAATTGTAAATGTATCAAAATAAAAACTAACCTGTAGAGGATTTTTTAGTATGAAACTGGGCTTTGGCATACCACATGTACTAACTTTAAAAATGCATACAGGCTTTAAGGGATTAAATGAAACATAATATATTTTAAAAGATTTGTTGAAAATTAAAAACAGAGACTAAAATTAAAACTCAAAAATACTAAAAATACAGAAAAAGTAAAAATCTACAGTTTTTATTATAGTTCACAGTACAACATTAAAATAAAAGTTCTTAGTACAACAGTTTTAAAGAAAATGCATAACAACACAATCAAAATAACAAAGAACATCAAACAAACTAACTAAACCCCTAAGAATATCAATATTCATAGCCTTCCTCGTCATCACATCATCTTCTTATTTTTCTTCTTGTTCTTCTTCGGCATCATGATCTGGAACATAAGGATTGAAGCTGGGGCAATTTGGAAATTCCACATTATACTCACCCCTAAGATATCTAACCACCCCTAAGATATCTAACCATAGCCTCCTCATAAGCTATATCATGTTGAACACCCCTCTGCTTATATTCATCATTGTAAGCATTCCTTACTTCAATTCCTCTAATCTTATTTTGCATACTTACAGTATCCATTTGTTGAGTCATAAGCTACTCCATAATATTTTCAAGCAAAGCAGAATGAGAAGTAGATGCCCATGCAGCTGATGTTGAGGGTCAATCACTACCTGCACTCCTAGACTCAACAAATTATTCAACTCTGTGAACCATATGCTTCCTAAAAGGATTTTGTGGTTGTAGCTTTTCTTCATTTCTATGGAACTCTACTCCTCATTGCTCACATAAAGTGAAAATCTGGGCAGGTGTTGACCTCACTTTTGGTTGAGGTATAGTTTTTCCTATTTAGTAGCCTAGGTTCTAGCCATAGGACTTTCTTATTGACTATTCTTAGAAAACTAGAAAAGGAACCGTCACCATTAGAAATTCAAAACTCCTCTTTACTCAACTTGAAGTTCCACATAGTGGTCCTAACCTCTAGCACTTAGTAGGCGGGGTCATTATGGGGGAGCCCAAGGAGAGTTTCCATAGGACTGCTTGACCTTAAGGTTGACCCTGGGTGTTGGCCTAGAGCTAAGGTACTCACCTCACTCACAATCACTCACAAATACAAACCCAAAATTTCTTGACTTTGACCCCTTAATCCTTTGAGAGACTCATGTATATGGTCCCCTAAACCTACTAGCCCTGGGCTAGGGTTTAGCTAATACCAATGCATAGAGGACCCAAATGGGGTTTCCATTGGTCCATAGCTCATTTATGGTGGTTGGCACCTCAATTCTATCAAAAATACTCAACTTGGCATTTTTCCACTAAACTCCCCCCAACTACTTAAGTACCCTTGAAACCTTAAATTTGGCCAAAATTATCAAATTTACCCAAAATACTCAAATTTATTCAAAAATCATTTCAAACCTTTTGAAAACATCCAAATTACCCAAAACCACAAAAAAAATAGCCAAATTACCAAAATGCCCCTCCATAGCCCAAAATTTCAAAAATTCCAAAAAATCCCAAAAATTCCCAAAACCTGCCAAATATTCTCAATTTCATTTTTATCAACTACCACATGACCGAGAATACTCAACTTGGCATTTTTCCACTAAACTCCCCCCAACTACTAATTTGACCATTTTGACCAAAACCCCCAAATTACCTTTAAAGGTCCAATTTCCTCAAATTTACTTCAAATGTCCATCAATTTGGTCCCAATTTCCCCCAATTTCAATCCTAAATTAAAATTCACCTTATATATGACAAATTTAAACCAAATCCAAGCTCAATTGGTCCTTGATTTGAGCCCAATTTTGATCTAAGTCAAACCCCCAATTTTGGCCCTATGACTTGGTTCCACCAAATTGAACCCCATGGAATGCTCCATTGGTCTCAATTTGAATCTTAAACTCTTAATAACAATATTACACATCAAACTTGACCTTCAATTGGCCTTGGTGAACCCTCAATTTCATTTAATTTCAACCTAATCCAAAAATCTCCAATTTTACCCTAAATTGGCCATGTCTCAAAATTCCACCAAATTGATTGCCTTAGCCCCAAAATTTCTACTCCATTCCTTCATGAAAAATATTAATAACATTTCTTTTGATAACTGGGACCATTCAATTGAGGAAAATTCCAAGCCTAGCTCAACCTAAGCCCAAGTCTAGTCTAACATGCCCAAATTGACCAAAATCTCAGAATCATTCAAATTGACCTTCCAATCGAACTCAAAATTACTTCAATCCTTCACCAAAAATGTTCATTACAATCATCTACACAATTTTAATCAATCAATTGGGATTAAATTAATGGTTGGCCTAACCCAAATCCACTTTAAGCCAAACTGACCTACATGGACTCCACCAAAAGTTGACCCAATCTAGCCAAATTGGTCAAGACAAACCGACCATAGCCAAATTTTGTACCTTGTTGACTAGGCTAAACTCCATGGAACCACCCAAATGATCCATGGACCAAAGGATCCACAAATCAAGAGATTTATTTCCAAAATTTCTTAAGCTTAAGTTTTTGCCGAAACTAAACACCTGCTTAAATAAATTGTTGTGACAGATTCCCCTGGCTCTCATGACCTCCTGGCCACCTCCCCTAGCCTTGTCGGCCAACCTAGTCACCTGAGGAGCCAAAACCAAGAGCTACCCAAGAAATCCAAACCCAATTCAAACCTAGAGGCCACCTCTTCTCATTTGAAGTTTAGAGCCTCTCTGCCCTCCACATAGGCAACACTTTGCATCCATACATTGGCCCATAGAGCCACCCTAAGCCATTTTTATTAAAGCTCCACCTCCATGATCATGAAGGTGTGGTCAAAATTTCTTAACGATAGCCTCTGAAATTATTCTCTGAGCTTCCTTGAGACCTCCACAGTGCAATCCAACCAGTGCAGCCCAACCTCTTTCTTGCCCTAATTCCTTTTGTCGGAGTTTAATTTTGGAGCTCAAATCCTTGCCAGAGAAGAGATAGGACATTCTCCACCACACCTCCACAGTGCACCAAATCCAAATTAAACTCACCCCCACCATCACCACACTGAACTAAGACAAAGCCTTATCAAATCCCTCTCATATAGAGCCTCTGGGATAGCTCAAGACCAACACCAAAATCTGGCCTTGATTGAATTTGGGCCTAGACCTTTCACCATGACCAGAGGCTCAACCCTTAACCTCCTTGGACCTCCACGAATGTGTCAAGCACCTCTGATTGAAGCTCCCCTTCTCAGAGCAAAGATATTGAACTCCCCCTCTTGCCAAGCCTATTTTGATTCTCCATTTAATTAGAGTTAGTTTAATGGCATGTTTACCATATGGATGTGTTCGTCACACTTAGACAAGTCCATAGGATCAAACCCGAGGTCATTTGGTGGAGAAATGAGTGAGATCTTAGGCTTTTAGTGTTAACGGTCACGGGTTAGCCTATTTGAGGACGATGACGGGGAGTCTTCTGATCACGTGTTTATCTTGTTAACGATCGAGATCTAGCCGGATGAACTCTCGGTGCATGAACCGTGGGCCGCGTGGCATGCCATCGTGGAAATGCAGCTAATGGGAGTGTGCCGCGTCGCTGTTCGGAGCTCCTTAAATAGGGAATTAAATAAATCAGAAATGATCCCTAACTTCAAAAATCCATATCTTGGTGTAGAAAAATCAAAATATATATATATATATATATATTCTCTTTCTCAGTAAACAGAGGACAATAATATGAAAATAATTTTAAGTTTATGTGATGCATATTTTATTTTTAATTAATTAAACACTATTTTGAGTCTTTTGATTCTCCATGCTTGTAGACATTTCACCATAATTTGAAATTTTGGCATGTTGTTGCCTTGGCTTCTTTCTTGGGGACCATTCTCTGATTTTTCCAAAGTAAGAGAAGACCCCTAGACAGAGATCCATATTTTTCATGTTTATGTTTATTATTTGGATAAATTAATCATAATAATTAGTATGTTGCTTAGAAAATTCTAAAAAAATTTTGGAAGGTTTATTATAATTAGAGAACCTTTTGGAAAATATTTCATTGCTAAGTCAATAAGAATACACTTAACTTTCACCAAACCCTAAAATAAAAAAAAAATTAATTTGGTAAATATAAACATCTAAATGACTTGGTTTTTAATATTCACTGTAACTTGAAGTTCAGAGAACTCCCCATAAATATTTAAAAATATTTGGAGCTCATTTGATAACTCAAAATGATTTTCTAAATTAAATGTTATTTTTAACACAAAAATAATTTTTAGCAATTAAAAAATAACTCAAAAAAATTATAAAAATTGGTTTTGAGAGTTCTCTGTGATCAGAGGATTTTCTAAAAACAAATTTGTAGTTAAAATAAAATTTTCATTTTTAAGCCTTTCCTTAATATTCAAATAATTAAAAAATGATAAAATCTTTAAATAATGAAAAAAATCACAAAAATAATAAAATTCATGGAAATATTCTAAATTTTTTCCTAAGTACTTAAAAATAATTAGAATATTTTTTTACAAATTTTCTAAGTGAAGATATTGAATTTTGAAGCTTAAAATAACTTTAGAATGCTAAAATTGGATTTTCACTAAAATAATTCTAACAATTCAAAAAAAATCAAAAAAATGTGAAATTCTTTTTTCTGGGTTCCTTGACCTTAGAGAGATTTAACAAAAATGTGAAACTTAATTTTCCATATTTAAAATGTTTTATAATTAATAAATACTACAGAACTTGAAATAATTCTTATAATTAAATTAAAACTCAAAAACTCTTGAAATTTGGTCAAAGTGTTTCTCTAGTCTAAGTCTACCTCCAGTAAAAATTTCATGGGATTAGGCTTTACCTTGGTCAAGTTAAGGAATTTTCTTTAAAAAATCCTATCTCCTGCATATAAATAACTATAAAAAGTAAATTACATTTTGAAAAATCACATTTTCTCCTCTGATGTCTTAATTGACCCTTGAGTGAGGTGGAATGCAAATTCTAAAGTCATTTGAGTTAAAATTGATGATTTATGAAATATTAGAGCTTTAGGGGCAAAAATGTAATTTTGGAAATTTGGCCTTAATTAACATTTAGGCTTAAGTCAAAAGGGGAAATGGGTAATCGTTGATCCTAATTAACATATTTGGATGATTGAAATACAAGGGATTAATTGATAGAAACCAATCTCACTTTTATTAATTAAAGGATAAATTTGTAATTTCCTTAAATTATTAAAATTTGGAAGTCTAGTCAATTAAATGATCCTAGACTTAGGGGTATGATTTTGTATGTTGATAACTCACTAATTTAACACCCCTATTTGATGTCCAAATGACTTTAAAAAATGAATCATCATCACTTAAAATTCAATCTCTTTCAAAATATAACTAAGACATCTATCAAAAGTCTAAAGGGCTTAGTAGTGACCTAGGCTAAATTAAATTTGGTTAAATGAGGATTAGAAAAGTGAACATAA